>NC_140590.1:805271919-805472741 GCF_964204655.1 Triturus cristatus | reverse complement strand
AGCCAGTCTCATCTGACCTTGTTTCCTGGCCCAACATTCCAGCATTCGGGTACCTAGTTCCCCTGCTGACGGTGGGAAGCCCCATAATAGCTTGCCCACAAAAGTGATCCCGGCTAACATCCCTGAAAATTGGAACTCTAGATAAAACCTTTACAATCATATCTAGAGTGAATTGAACAACGTCTTCCCTTCTATGCTCTGGTGCCAATTCCGATCCGGTAAAAACCGGGTACGAACCGTCGGACGGAGCCTTTTCTCCGTCCGACTCGTACCCGGTGCGAAATCCATCCGAAAATGCAAGTACGAATCATACGGAAACACCATTTCCGTACGATTCGAACAAAACACCGACCGAACAGAAACTAAACACAATTCCGATCCTGAAAGGAGCCGACGTGACGTCGGTACGCATCCAGCCTACGTTTCACGAACCAGGAAGTACGATTCGAACCGACGTCATCCCGCACGGAAAATATTTACCGGCTGCCAAAAACTGCCGGGAAATCAGGACGACACACGCAAGGAGCAGCTGGACGCGACGAACAGACATGGACCCGAACCTACGTGCCATCCCTGCCCTCCTAGCAGTCCACCTGGCGTACAGGAACCGACGCAGACGCCGCAGAAGGTCAGCACAACAACCAGGGGCAAAGGGGGGGGCAGGGGCAGGACACACAACACCAACACATGGTACCAAATCACACATGGCCTGGACATACCTGACCATCAGGGCCTGGTCACTTCCAGGGGGTGGGGGCAAGGCCAGCAACGCAAGCGTCCGCCACAACGGAAGTGGATGGTCACGCGAACCGGTACGTACCCTACCCAGGCCGCAAGAGCGTGGGTACGGAACGTACCACGCGTCCCCCTACGTCACTCCAACAATAGCGGTACGGCCCGTACCCACGTCAGAAAGGCCTTGGTACAGCTCGTACCAGCATTGCTGGGGTCATGTAGGGGTACGCGTGGTACGACCCGTAGCCACGCCCCCAAGGCCTGTGTACGGTGCGGACCCCACGGCCCGCAACAATGGTGGGACGCACCGTACCCACACACCAAAGGCATGGGTACGGCCCGTACCCAGGCACGCAGAGCGTGGGCAGGGGTATGTACGGACCGTACCCCCACCCGTGGAAGTACGGCCCGTACCCCCACCCGTGCATGTACGCCCCGAACCCCCACTCGTGTATGTACGCCCCGAACCCCCACCCGTGTATGTACGCCCCGAACCGCCACCCGTGTATGTACGCACCCAAGCGCCACCCGTGTATGTACGCCCCGAACCCCCACCCCACCCTGGTATGTACGCCCCGAACCCCCACCCGTGTATGTACGCACCCAAGCGCCACCCGTGCATGTACGCCCCGAACCCCCACCCCAGCCGTGTATGTACGCACCGAACCACCACCCGTGTATGTACGCCCCCTAACCCCCCCCAGCCGTGTATGTACGCACCGAACCACCAGCCGTGTATGTACGCCCCCGAACCCCCCCCCAGCCGTGTATGTACGCACCAAACCCCCACCCGTGTATGTACGCACCTAACACCCACCCCAGCCGTGTATGTACGCACCGAACCACCACCCGTGTATGTACGCACCAAACGCCCACCCGTGTATGTACGCCCCCGAACCCCCCCCCAGCCGTGTATGTACGCACCGAACCACCAGCCGTGTATGTACGCACCAAACCCCCACCCCAGCCGTGTATGTACGCACCGAACCACCACCCGTGTATGTACGCACCGAACCACCACCCGTGTATGTACGCCCCCGAACCCCCCCCAGCCGTGTATGTACGCACCAAACCCCCACCCGTGTATGTACGCACCTAACACCCACCCCAGCCGTGTATGTACGCACCAAACCACCACCCGTGTATGTACGCACCAAACGCCCACCCGTGTATGTACGCACCAAACCCCCACCCCAGCCGTGTATGTACGCACCGAACCACCACCCGTGTATGTACGCACCGAACCACCACCCGTGTATGTACGCCCCCGAACCCCCCCCAGCCGTGTATGTACGCACCAAACCCCCACCCGTGTATGTACGCACCTAACACCCACCCCAGCCGTGTATGTACGCACCGAACCACCACCCGTGTATGTACGCCCCCGAACCCCCCCCAGCCGTGTATGTACGCCCCGAACCCCCACCCGTGTATGTACGCACCTAACACCCACCCCAGCCGTGTATGTACGCACCGAACCACCACCCGTGTATGTACGCACCAAACGCCCACCCGTGTATGTACGCACCAAACCACCACACCAGCAGAGTATGTACGCCCCGAACCCCCACCCGTGTATGTACGGACCGAACCCCCACCCCAGCCGTGTATGTACGCACCAAACCACCACCCGTGTATGTACGCACCAAACCACCACCCCAGCCGTGTATGTACGCACCAAACCACCACCCGTGTATGTACGCACCAAACGCCCACCCGTGTATGTACGCACCAAACCCCCACCCCAGCCGTGTATGTACGCCCCGAACCCCCACCCGTGTATGTACGCACCTAACACCCACCCCAGCCGTGTATGTACGCACCGAACCACCACCCGTGTATGTACGCACCAAACGCCCACCCGTGTATGTACGCACCAAACCACCACACCAGCAGAGTATGTACGCCCCGAACCCCCACCCGTGTATGTACGGACCGAACCCCCACCCCAGCCGTGTATGTACGCACCAAACCACCACCCGTGTATGTACGCACCAAACCACCACCCCAGCCGTGTATGTACGCACCAAACCACCACCCGTGTATGTACGCACCAAACGCCCACCCGTGTATGTACGCACCAAACCCCCACCCCAGCCGTGTATGTACGCACCGAACCACCACCCGTGTATGTACGCACCGAACCACCACCCGTGTATGTACGCCCCCGAACCCCCCCCAGCCGTGTATGTACGCACCAAACCCCCACCCGTGTATGTACGCACCTAACACCCACCCCAGCCGTGTATGTACGCACCGAACCACCACCCGTGTATGTACGCCCCCGAACCCCCCCCAGCCGTGTATGTACGCCCCGAACCCCCACCCGTGTATGTACGCACCTAACACCCACCCCAGCCGTGTATGTACGCACCGAACCACCACCCGTGTATGTACGCACCAAACGCCCACCCGTGTATGTACGCACCAAACCACCACACCAGCAGAGTATGTACGCCCCGAACCCCCACCCGTGTATGTACGGACCGAACCCCCACCCCAGCCGTGTATGTACGCACCAAACCACCACCCGTGTATGTACGCACCAAACCACCACACCAGCCGTGTATGTACGCACCAAACCCCCACCCCAGCCGTGTATGTACGCACCGAACCACCACCCGTGTATGTACGCACCGAACCCCCCCCCAGCCGTGTATGTACGCACCGAACCACCACCCGTGTATGTACGCACCAAACCACCACCCCAGCCGTGTATGTACGCACCAAACCACCACCCGTGTATGTACGCACCAAACCCCCCCCCAGCCGTGTATGTACGCACCGAACCACCACCCGTGTATGTACGCACCAAACCACCACCCCAGCCGTGTATGTACGCACCAAACCACCACCCGTGTATGTACGCACCAAACGCCCACCCGTGTATGTACGCACCAAACCCCCACCCCAGCAGAGTATGTACGCCCCGAACCCCCACCCGTGTATGTACGGACCGAACCCCCACCCCAGCCGTGTATGTACGCACCAAACCACCACCCGTGTATGTACGCACCAAACCACCACACCAGCCGTGTATGTACGCACCAAACCCCCACCCCAGCCGTGTATGTACGCACCGAACCACCACCCGTGTATGTACGCACCGAACCCCCCCCCAGCCGTGTATGTACGCACCGAACCACCACCCGTGTATGTACGCACCAAACCACCACCCCAGCCGTGTATGTACGCACCAAACCACCACCCGTGTATGTACGCACCAAACCCCCCCCCAGCCGTGTATGTACGCACCGAACCACCACCCGTGTATGTACGCACCAAACCACCACCCCAGCCGTGTATGTACGCACCAAACCACCACCCGTGTATGTACGCACCAAACGCCCACCCGTGTATGTACGCACCAAACCCCCACCCCAGCCGTGTATGTACGCACCGAACCACCACCCGTGTATGTACGCACCGAACCACCACCCGTGTATGTACGCCCCCGAACCCCCCCCAGCCGTGTATGTACGCACCAAACCCCCACCCGTGTATGTACGCACCTAACACCCACCCCAGCCGTGTATGTACGCACCGAACCACCACCCGTGTATGTACGCACCGAACCCCCCCCCAGCCGTGTATGTACGCACCGAACCACCACCCGTGTATGTACGCACCAAACCACCACCCCAGCCGTGTATGTACGCACCAAACCACCACCCGTGTATGTACGCACCAAACCCCCCCCCAGCCGTGTATGTACGCACCGAACCACCACCCGTGTATGTACGCACCAAACCACCACCCCAGCCGTGTATGTACGCACCAAACCACCACCCGTGTATGTACGCACCAAACGCCCACCCGTGTATGTACGCACCAAACCCCCACCCCAGCCGTGTATGTACGCACCGAACCACCACCCGTGTATGTACGCACCGAACCACCACCCGTGTATGTACGCCCCCGAACCCCCCCCAGCCGTGTATGTACGCACCAAACCCCCACCCGTGTATGTACGCACCTAACACCCACCCCAGCCGTGTATGTACGCACCGAACCACCACCCGTGTATGTACGCCCCCGAACCCCCCCCAGCCGTGTATGTACGCCCCGAACCCCCACCCGTGTATGTACGCACCTAACACCCACCCCAGCCGTGTATGTACGCACCGAACCACCAGCCGTGTATGTACGCCCCCGAACCCCCCCCCAGCCGTGTATGTACGCACCGAACCACCAGCCGTGTATGTACGCACCAAACACCCACCCGTGTATGTACGCCCCCGAACCCCCCCCCAGCCGTGTATGTACGCACCGAACCACCACCCGTGTATGTACGCACCAAACCACCACCCCAGCCGTGTATGTACGCACCAAACCACCACCCGTGTATGTACGCACCAAACGCCCACCCGTGTATGTACGCACCAAACCACCACACCAGCCGTGTATGTACGCACCAAACCCCCACCCCACCCGTGCATGTACGCACCGAACCTGCTATAAGAATGGGGTGTGCAAAACACCCCCAGCAGTGCCCAGACACAGGAGGGGTGGGTGCAGGGTCCTCCCAGCAGTGCCCAGACACAGGAGGGGTGTGTGCCTATCACTCCCAGCAGTGCCCAGACACAGGAGGGGTGTGTACCTATCACTCCCAGCAGTGCCCAGACATCGGACAATATACCCCATCAACAAGTTCAGTGACCTACAAGGGTGATACCCCAGATGCAGGCGGAGACATCGCTGAGCCAGCATGGCTATATTGAAAGGCAACCCTCACACATCCAGGAAATGTAGACACAGCACAGCACAGCATTTGGGAGACACCCTGCAGGAAAAATGGGCTGGGCCACAGAGGACGGAACACACCTTGGGACAATGTCACCATACAGTGAGAGCAAACATGACCAAATACCATTTGCAGAGACCTTTGTGATGGCACGCAGATGGCAGGGTACACCCCATGAGCAGCACACTCCAACATTTCACAGACCCCTAACACATTATCACCACCCCAACGCAGGGAGCACCAGCACCAACAGCAAGTCCAGGAAAGCATCAGTGTGCAAAACAAAAAGAAAAGGCTTTATTCAGCAGGAAAATATATCAGAGAAAATGTCCACTATGTACAAGGGCCATGGGCCAGCCCAGCAGCAATGTCCGGGGGGGGGGTACACATCGGGACGTGTGTCCCCTAGCTTGGCTGCACAGTTCACAAGTCCATTTCATCCACAGAAGAGGGGGCATCAGGGGGGAGGGTGGAAACAGGCACCGCAGGGACAGGAGGGGAAAGGGTAGGTGTTGTGGGTGCAGGGAGGGATGAATCTGCCACAGGGGGGGTGCCAGCGCCAAAGGTGGAGGACAGAATGGCGCTGCACACGTCGGCAAGTTCCCCCAGCGACTCCCCCGTACCCAATCCAACCACAGGCCCCAAGGAGGGGGGGGGGGCAAAGGGATGGGTCGCAGCGCCACTGGGGGAGGGTGTGGACAGGGTGGGGGACTCAACTCCCCTGGCCGGGTCCCGCCTCCACCGCTTGCGGGGTGGTGTCATCCTGGGGCTGGGGGGCACACTCGCAGTGGATGATGCTGTCACTGACTGTTGGCCAGGAGAGCTAAGGGGAGTGGATTTGGAGGGAGTGGGTTGTGTGGAATGCGGACTCCCACTGTGGCTGCGTGTTCTACGTTTCCCCCCCGACCCAGTGGGTGTGCCTTCCTCACCCTGTGTGTGCGTGACAGGAGGTGTGCGCTTCGACTTCCCTGGTGGTGTGGTGCCTGTGTCTGTTGGGGTGCGTGCACGCTGACGTCTGGATGTGCGTGGGACAGGCACGGGAGTGGGAATTGGGGATGGGGCAGGGGTAGGGGGTGTTACGCAGCGCTGCAGGAGATCCAGTGCTGCAGTCAGTGTGGAGTCTATGGACCTCAGCAACTGCCGTTGGTCAGACTGCGCAGCCGACATGCCCTCCATGTATGCCTCCATCTGGGTCAGCACCTGGGTGTGGGCATGGAGGACATTTAGCATCGCAGTCTGACCAACCTGCAACTGCCTCAGGATGTCCACAGACTCCGCACTCACCGCAGCAGTGGTGACAGGGGCAGGGGGTGCGGTGCCTGGCAGGAAGGAGACATGTGGGGACCGAGCACGGAGGGAAGGGCCACGAGCATGTGGGAGGCCGGTGATGGAACCTGAGGTGGCGGGGGGATGTGGAGGGCTGCCATCAGCTGGGGGGGCAGACTCCGCCACCTCTGGGAGCTCAGCCTCGGACCCGTCTGCGTCATAGTCTGTGTTGGCAGTCAACAGGTCCTCCGCCTCACTCCCTTCGGCCTCCGTGCCACTCCATGTGCCAGACAGGACAGCACTGCTGGTACTGGTGCTCAATCTCTCCTCCCGGTCCGTGCTAGTGTCTCCTTCCGTGTCCCCCGGCGATGCTGTGGGCAAGGTGAAGAGACAGGAGAAAATCAGACACCTGTACACATATGTCACATGAGTCAAATATACATAGGTCACATTGCATAGCCTGAAAAGCAACAGGAGTAACACCTACAAAACAATGTACACATGTAGGCCATGGAACACACAGTTTTTCTACCCACCATGCCACTGAGACACAATGGAGATCATGACACAACAGCAAATCACTGCACCTGAAATTTTAGAGAGGAGTCAGCCTCTGGGGACAAATGTGCACAGCACCTGCACCACACTGCGTCGTCAAAAAGGGATGAGCATGAATCATATCCATTTACTCTTGCCGCATGCTGCAAAGGCAATACATGAAACCAGGCCACACATGACAGGGTCACTGCACCTTGAGCGTATGTCCAGTCAAACATCACACACAGGCTAAACCCAGCAAGGAGGATGAAGCTTCTGACATGTAGGCCTTGTACGCACAAACCACCCACACCTGAGACAATCTCATTGAGACGGAGAAAGTATGTACACCTCTTACTCTGGGATGGAAACACATGGCCTCCACTAATTCATGACTGTAAACACACAGCCCCTGGTGGCCATGTCCACACATCATTGACAGGCAAACATCATCAGATTGTCTCAACAACACACACAGGTAATGCCCACTGTGAGTATGCACAAGCAAAATGGGTCCCCCTGTACAGTGGACACATGTAGCAACCTGTAGGTCCTAACAGTTGAGCCCAGGGTACAATGCCACCCTACGCAACCCATGGCAAAGACACAGTGAATGGCCATATTGTTGGATGACGCACATGATACCTAGGAAGAGGTGCCCCAGGGCACAGTAGTGCCCACACTCCTCCATGGTCCAGGATGGACATGACTGCAAATTAAGCAACCGTCCCTGCACTTAGCAGGCCTCCCACTCAGGCACATCATGTCAGAGGGCACACAATTGGACATGCATGCTGGAAGGCTGTACATTTTGGAGACACACCCCTATGTCGTGATTCACAATCAGTGCCAAGTGACATGGACACCACAATGACTGAAATTGGCCATGGCACACGCAAGGTCCCCATACCTGTGGCACATCACCCCCACACATGATGCTGATAGCATAGGGCACCTGCATGAACTGCCTGCATAAATAACCTTGTGCAAGAGTGGCGACAGACCAGGGAACACATTGCAAGGAGGGGAAGGGAGGGAGTGAGAACAGCACTGTGCTACTTTGTGGAGAAGTTGACGCACTGCACAATCAAACCCTGGCAGTGTATCCATGCAACTGCACACTTACATTGGCTGGGGACACACAACTGACACACATGTACCTACCCCCTTCCTGCTGCTGCCTCTCCTGTAGGCGCCTGTCCATATCGGGGAAGACCACCGCCAGCACACGCTTCTGGATGTGGGTCAGACGACGGCGGCCACGGTTCTTACGGCTCTCAGGTGAGTCCCCCAGCAGGAGCCGTGCAATCCTCCTCGTCCAGCACCGGATGTCCTGCCAGCGTTTCCTCACCTGAGACAGGCTCCGCCTCCGACCCTCTGTACCCCTCACGGCACTGACGGCTTCCCTCCAGATCTCCCCCTTGGCAATGGCGCCTACCTGTGAGGATGCAAAAGAGAGAATACATTAATCCACATGAGCAAAGACACAGAGACACACATATAGAACAATCCTCATTATGAACAGGCCATGGTATGCATGCAACTAATTGCACCTTTGTCATAGGGACATTATCCACTGTGGAAGGCCAAATGCACTACGTGCCAGTGGAAGCACACGGGTGGCATGAGGGGTACCACACACTCACTGACCAGGGATCACACTGTGCCTCACAGGCTACACCAGGATTATGTACAGCACCTCACAGCAGTCACCTGCCCCAGCACACTGATGCTACCTCAGCAGAGTACACAGACACACACAGGTACAGGACAATCACATGGCATTGCCAACTGCGGGTACACACCTCACTCTGCCCATGTGCCAGTAGACGGGGGTGTCACAGGTGTGGGGCTGGCTCAGCACGGCATGCACACAGCACTGCTCCCTGCTCACATCCGATGGCCAGGCCATATCCATCCCTCATGCTGCTTGTGTGCAACACTCCCCATATGCACTCACCCACATGACAGGGGACTAACACACACACCAATGTGCAGGGGACGAACACGGCCTTTGGACACTCACAGCACAGGTACACTGAACAAACACACATCCATGGGTACTGACACCTGTCACACTGGGGGGAACACAGGATCACATCAGGACTGTGGAAACAACATCCCCAGGAGGAGTATGCAGGCAGAATGTGGCATGCACCTTGCATTCATTGTCACAGTAGGCACTATGCAAGTGATGAGTGCACACAGGAAACACAGCATGCTCTGCATGGGTGACATGAGGCCTTCCACACCCTGGGACCCACTCCAAACAACAGTGCATGTCTGTCACACATGGACACAATGCCAGAAGTCACTGTCACACAAAAGGGGCACAGTCTAAGCTAGTGGAGTCTGCACTCACCTGAACCCCTGGTCGACCATACAGGCTCTGGAACTGTGGGAGGATCACATCTATCAGGGCAAGGTTCTCCTCCTGGGTGAATGGCTGTGACCTCTCCACAGTCCTGGACATGGTGCCAGAGGAATCACTATCAGCAGCAGTGGTAATGGATGAATGGATGTGCAGGCAAGTGCTCTCTCATGGGACCTGGCTGCCTTATATATGCCTGGCTGGCCTGTTCATGTATAGGAGTACAGATTGATTGGTCAGTCACATTAGCATCCTACGTTTCATCCAATCCCTTCAAACCTACCCCAGTGTGTGGCTTTGCATGGTTTCAGTTTTGATAATGATGTCAAGTCAACATCCACATTGCAACAATGTAGATTCTTTCAAACTGACTTCTGCTGTGCACCTGGTGCTCAAAATCAAAAATTTAACTCAGTCTCCATGGCAACCATCAGGCATTTAGGCCCTTATACTTGTCCCTCATGTGTCCCCTATGTGTTTTCATACATTTACACACAGGTACGGTGCGTTCCACGCCCTAGGGCACCCCACAAGCAGTGATACCGACCGTACATGCGCTTGTACGGTCCGGATCACAATATGGGCGCTGGCGTATGCGTACGCCACAGTAGTACGGACTGTACACGCGCTTGTACGGTCCGGATCACAATATGGGCGCTGGCGTATGCGTACGCCACAGTAGTACGGACTGTACACGCGCTTGTACGGTCCGGATCACAATATGGGCGCTGGCGTATGCGTACGCCACAGTAGTACGGACTGTACACGCGCTTGTACGGTCCGGATCACAATATGGGCGCTGGCGTATGCGTACGCCACAGTAGTACGGACTGTACACGCGCTTGTACGGTCCGGATCACAATAAGGGCGCTGGCGTATGCGTACGCCACAGTAGTACGGACCGTACAAGCGCGTGTACAGTCCGTACTACTGTGGCGTACGCATACGCCAGCGCCCATATTGTGATCCGGACCGTACAAGCGCGTGTACAGTCCGTACTACTGTGGCGTACGCATACGCCAGCGCCCATATTGTGATCCGGACCGTACAAGCGCGTGTACAGTCCGTACTACTGTGGCGTACGCATACGCCAGCGGCAATATTGGCCCAGGGACCCTATACACGCGCTCCGAGCGTATGTACGGTGCGTATTACAACTGTCAGTGGTGACAGGCGGCACACAGACAGGAATGGAGCGGACAGGTATTGCCAAGGGTGGACACCAATGCATTGTCTGTGCAATACCACCTGTGTGTGACACAGGTGTGTCAGGATGTGATGTGGCACTTTACCCCTGAGGTGTGGGCAAAGCACATGTACGATGAGCTGTGTACACATGTCGTGTGTGATGGTGCGCATTGTACCACACATCCCCTGCACTCCTTTGACATGTGTGCATGTCGTACACACTAGTGGAGCCATGAGTCACTTGCATGTCCCAGTCACGGACACCCGCACCTGTCCCCTGATGCCAGGTACACGGAATATTACATATGACACGTGTATGGCTGCGTTGCATGCTGCAACCATGTCATGTGTGTGGCATGTCTTTCCATGATTTTGCTGTAGGTGTGTGATTCAATGTGTCAGCAGTTGCTGCTGCCAACATGTGTCTGTGTGTCGATGGGCATGGCACACTGTTCCGCACACCAGCCCACATATGTGATTTGCCATGAGGTGTGTATGTATCCAACTACACGGAGTATCAACACAAGTACATATCCACATGCTCCCTATGTATGTTCTGTCTCGACATGTACTCCTCAAAGGCAATGTGTGTGGCCTGTCCTATTCCTATGACATGTGACCAGTGCATATCGCATCCAACTACCTGTCTGTACCATACGCATACTACTTCTGCACATGTGTGGATGTCTGTGAATCCTGTGATGCGTGTGCATGTTCACTTACACTGGCCCACAGCTAGTCTCATGCCATGTCATCGTGATCTTGCCCCCCTCCGTTAGTGGCTGTCCCTTGGTAGGAGTGTAACCTGACTGGCGTTCGTGTCCAGGAACTGTGGCACAGACCTGACTCACAACGTGGCATATGTGTATTGGCTGTGTAACATGTGCTCAGTGCATTGACGATGTTGTTGTACAGTGCTCACTCTTAGGTGTTCCTTCCATTTCACTGCAGGGCTCCGCCTCTCCCTCGACGTATGCCAGACATTGCTGCCCTGCATGAACGGGACTGTATACGCCGCTACAGATTCAGCCAACGGTTGATTGATGAGTTGACTGGCCGGCTGGAAGCACAACTCCTCCCGCGCCACAGGTATCCAAGTGCACTGACACCCAAGTTGAAGGTGATGGCAGCCCTACATTTCCTTGCCACGGGTACGTTCCAACATACCATTGCTGATGTCGGGGGCATGTCCCAGACGATGTTCAGCCGTGTTCTGCATGATTTCTTAGAGGCCATGTTGGTTCACCTGGATGAGTACATTAAATTCCCAAATCGTGAGCAGTTGACAGATGTCAAGCGTGAGTTCTATGCCCTGGGAGGGATGCCCCATGTCATTGGGTCCATAGATGGGACACATGTTGCGTTGGTACCACCACAGGCACAGGAGGTGGTGTATAGGAATCGCAAACATTATCACTCCATTAATGCCCTTGTGGTGTGTCTGTCCAACATGGTGATTTCACATGTCTGTGTTCGCTTTCCAGGATCAGCACACGATGCCTTCATCATGAGGCGTAGCAGGGTGCCAGAAATGATGCTGCAGCTGCGGAACGAGCGAGCATGTATTGTTGGTGGGTAGACTCTGGCAGTTCAGTGTTTGGCGTCATCTTCCAATCTCACTGCCTGTGCTGACACACTTCTGTCCATGATGTTTCCTTGTAGGGGACGCTGGCTATCCCAACATGCCATGGCTGATGACGCCTGTCCGCAACCCCAGCACGGCTGCCGAGCACCTCTACAACAACGCACATGGGCGGACCAGGAGAGTCATTGAGAGGACGTTTGGACTTCTGAAGAGCCGATTCCGGTGCCTCCACAAGACCGGCGGAGCACTCCCATATGCCCCGGTGAAGGTGTGCAAGATCATCATCGTCTGCTGCATGCTGCACAACATGGCAGTGGAGGAAGCTGTTCCACTCATACTGGATCAAGATGACCAGGACCATCCACCCGTGGAGGATGAAGGGCTTGGTGACGGGGCAAGTGATGTGGAGGAGGAGGAGGCTGTGGAGGACATGCGGAGTCGGCTCATACGCAACTTCTTTGCTTAGTGGTGAGTTCCAGTGTCTGAGTGTGCACGCATTGGGCCGTGTGTGGCATGTGTTGCAATGTGTGTGTCCATCTGCATGTCTGCCAAGTGAGTCAGTGGTGTGTATTGAAGTGTCACTCAAGTGATGGCGCAATGGAAGGATGTTGTCTGAGGGTCATCATTGTCACCTGTCATGTTAACAACATGATACGTGTTAAGTACATGCTTGCGGATGTGCTCCTTTGTGCTGAATCCTTGTGTGTCTCTCTTCCACAGGTCCATGTGCATGCTGTCTGCTGGTGGCATTGTTGTGCTCCTGCTACTCCTCATGAACACAGCGACATGTGCTGATTCAGCGTCACATGCACGGGCAAGTGTTGAAATCTCCTCAGGGTAAGGGATGCCTCACGTCGTTTTGGGTGTGTGAATTGTTTGTAGTCTGTGTGCACTTCTCCGGTTCATGTGTGTTCCATTTGCATACATGGTGATCCTACATGGGGAACATGACATGGGGCAGGCTTCACCTGGAGCCATGCTCAGACTTGGTGACTGTCATGTGGCAGGGGATTGGGGATTGTGATGAGGCCATCATTGTGTGTAACACTGGCCTCGGAAACATACAGGTTGCACCGGGTTGACATGGTGTGTGATTGCCCCATCAGGGCCTCAATGGTGTATAGCGGCCTCTCCGTGGCAGCAGGGGGTGTTTAGCTGTTATCCGTCACTTGTGTGCCAGGTCAATGGGATGCCAGCATCTGTGTTGCAATGGGGGGTGCCAGTGTTGCTCCCACATGTACATCCACATGACCTGTGTATGTGTTGACAGAGTATCATTGTCATTCCAACACACATGACTAATAAATTTGTCCCTCTGTCTCCAAGGTGCCTCTTCCCTGTCAATGGTGCCCTGTTGCCACTGTGCGTGCCGCAGGTCTGGCATAGTTTTCATAGGTGGTGCATATGTGTCTATGTGTAGAGTGACAAGATGCTAGGGGTTTGTCAGGGAGTGGGAACTGTATTATGCACAAGATGCACAGTTCCATCCACCTCAAGGCAAGAGAGACCATCCCCCAGGGAAACTACAACATCTGTGTAGAATCCTACCCTGCAGTCTACGGACATGTGCCTCACGACTCCCATGGTACTTGTCCATATCCGGAGTGCATCTGCACAGCTCTGCTACTGCGTCGGGCAACCAGGCCACATCAACGTCCTAACGGGATGGGGGGAATGTTTCACAGCCAGCTGCAGGATGACCTTCTAGATCCACGCCCACACTCATGATGCAGCCCACAACCCCAACACAACCATGTGGCACAGTGATCCTAAACTGCATTCTGGCATCTCCATGCATCCAACCTTGGCCTAGCCACCATTCTCAACATCCGCCTGACGCAAGCATGCTGCACATTGTAGGGACACATGTCTAGACATACCTGGGAGCGGCAAGCCAGGTCACTCCACATGATCCCTGACCTCTGCGCATGACTGTTGCTCCCCTGAATGTGTCTGTTGCCACAGTTGTGCGGGAACCACTCAGCTGGTTGGGCCCAGCACAGGTGAGTTTGGTACTCCATGTCTGTATCAGATGAGACATTGGGACCCATGTGTGTCCTGGGCAAGACTGCGACCCCACGGTTTGGATGGTTGGAGTTAATTCTGAGATCAGGCATGCTTTGACTGTACGACACACACATGTATTGTAATAATGTAGAATCACGGCATCATCTTGTAAGTGTGATTCATTTATTTGTGGTGGGGTACGGGTTTGTGGGGATGACAAGAGGTGCACAGCGGGAGTGTAGAATCCAGAGTTCACTGGGGGAGTTGGTATCCTTGTCGTAGCAAAATGTCAGAGTCCATGCCACAGTCTTCGTCAACATAGGTCAGACAGTGACCAGCAAGTCCATGTGGCAGAGAATGTCATGTGCTGCTATTGGGCCAGAGGGCCAGGTGCCAGGCCAGGTGACCTGGGAGATGGTGATGTTCTGCTGACTCTCACAGTCTTTTTCGTGGACGACCCACCTTCCTGCGGGGACCCTCGGAAGCAGTCCGTGACGATGTCTGTGACGCTCCGTCGGATGAATCCTCCTCCTCCTGATCCCTCCCTGTGTCTGGTAATGGCCTTCGCCTGGTGCCACAGGGAGGGTTGCCCATGTTGTCGGCAATCCGACGGAGTACACCGGTCATTTGGGTTTGCACCGCCACGAGCTCAGCCTGTCTATCCTCCATCCTTCCTTGGTGTTGCAGTTGACAGGCATGTTGCTGGGACTGCAGGGTCTTCATCTCCTGGAGGGTCCCCTTGATGTCATTGAGGGTGGACGCAATCTGGTCCATGCCCCTGGTGTCACGCCGGTATGTATCCAGGATGTTGCTGACCTGGGACACTACCGGGTCCTGAGCTGCCTGGTCAGGTTCGCGCCTCCGCCGTCCTCCACTCCCGCCACCCCTGCCCACGTGCACCTGGCCTGCCGTTGTGGGTGCATCGGGTCTCCGGGACCCCTGAGGGATGGCATCTGCGTTGCCGCCTGCCTCCTCCTGGGTGCCCGGAGGACCGTGTCCCTCCTGGGCAGACTGGCTGGGTGGTCGTGTGCGGGCAGGGCTCCTGGACGTCTCCTGGGATGTGGCAGGAATGGGGGTGGTGGTTGGCACAGTTGTACCTGACGCAGGTGCTGCAGGTGGTTGGACACCAGAGGGGCCAGGTTGGTCTGGGTCATCCACGGAGTGGTGAGAGTCATCGCTGGCGGTGGGGTCATCATCCCGCGGAGCCTGGTCCTGTGTGACTTCCCCCCCAGTGTTGGGGGGTGTTCGTCGACGTTGACCTGTGTGTGAGAGAGACAATGTTAACAGTGTCACATGTGGCATCCATGTTGCATGCATTTCTGATTTGGCACTCTTCCTCTGGGTAGTTGGATCTGTCCTGCATTCCTCTCACAGTGCACTTGTGCATGGCTATGTCCCTTGGCCACAGCTGTCAGGGCTTTACGCATGTGTGAGACACAATCTTAGTTGATGCATCTATTTGGGTACACAGTCAGCAGTGTGGTGTGCGGGCGTAGCGAGCCATGCAGAGGCGCCTTACGTGTTGCACTGTACGTGGCCAAATGGTGTTTTGGCAAGGCAATTTGATGTTGCAGGTAGGGGACTGAAGCATTTGTGACAGGGTTCTTACCGACACGGTGGGTGGGTATACTGGGTGTGTGGTTAGGTCTGTGCCTGCAGCACGGATGGACTCGTGCACAGATTGACACATGGACCGGTCTTCATCTACGGAAGGGGGGGTTGAGGCACTGCCAGACCTGGTCTGCATGCACACAGTCCACCGGCTGACGAGTGGACATGGCCACACCACCCAAGGGTGATTTAGTCTCCCTGTGTCTCCCTTCCTCCCTCCCTCTGTCACCCTCCTCCCTCCCTCTGTCGGTCTCCCTCTGTCACCCTACTCCCTCCCTCTGTCTGTCTCCCTGTGTCCCCCCTCTGTCTCCTTCCCTCTCATTCCCCCTCTCCCTCCCTCTCTTTGTCACTCTCTGTCACCTCAGGCCAGCTTCCTGGGCACACACAGTTAGCCGGTCTTTGAATGGCCATTGGCTTGTTCATGTGAGTTAGTCCCTGTTCTCCGGGCACCCATTGGGCAGTGTGTCTGAGTGTAGGCTGCTGCTGTGGCGGTGTGTGCTGAGACTCTATCAGAGCGATGCATCTTCATTGTCTGCTGTTATGTGCAAATTGTGCCTTCAGACCCATGGCATCCTGCATGGCAGCCATCATTTGCAGGCAAGACAGTACTGTGTGGGTACACACAGTTTGTATGGCTGTGCCCTGGGCCATATGGGCTGAGGGCATTGTTGTGTGCTTGTGAGTTGCTCAATGTTAGTTTTGCTGCCCCCACTCCCAGCATCGACCACATCCTGTGTTGTGTTGGTGTTTTGTGTGGCCTGTGACTTGGCATGGCCCTGATTGATGCATGGGGCATGGAGGTGCCAGTGGCATGTGTGTGTTTGTGGAGTGTTGTTGTGTCCGGTGGTGGCTTGGGGGGGGTGGCATGCATGATTGATTGTGTATGGCATCCCCCCCATGTGAGGTGAGTTGTTTGTGTACTCACCAGGGTCTGGGAGTCCTGGCAGTCCGTGTAGTCCCTCCACCGCCAGCGTGGACATCACCTTCTCCTCCCAGGGATGGTATAGTACCGGTCTGGGGGGCGGCCCTCCTCCAGTGATGTTCCCCTGGTTGTGATTGTCAGTCATCTTCCTCTTGACCGTCCTCCGCAGATCGTACCACCTGGATTGGCACTCGTGCCTGGTCCTTCTGGTTGTCCCAACAGCATTCACAGAATCGACGATCCTCTGCCACATGGCGGTTTTTTCGGATATGCTGGTCTGTCTGACCAATGTCCCAAAGAGCTGTGGCTCGACTCTGAGGATTTCGTCGACAAGGATCTCCAGCTCCTCCTTTGTGAACTTTGGATTCTTGGTGGTGGACATGGCGTGGGGTGTGGTTGTGGGGGTGTGGGTGTGGATGGCTGTGGGTGTGTGGGTGTGGTAGTGGAGGTGTGTGTGTGAATGTGATGAGGGGGTGTTTGTGTAGGTGGTTGTGTGAAGGTATGCAAGTGTGAGGTTCAAGTATGGTGGTGTGGGTCGTCTGTGGGCTCTGGCAGCAGTGGGTCTGTTGCAAAGGCTCATGGTTTGTGTGTGTGGTCCATTTTTATTGGTCCATTTGTGGGTGTGGCTGTGTTTGAAATTTGTGTGGGTGTGTTATGAGGAGTGATTGAGTTTTGGGCCTCTGTTTGGCAGTTTGGCAGTTGCAGGTGAGTGTATGTGATGTTTGTGGGGTTGTTGGGCCTGTTTGGTGGTGTGGGGAAACTCTACTTGACTCTCCTTGTGTAAATATGGTTTGTCCGGGTTCAGTACGTGTTTTTTTGGCGTCAGTACGGTCCGTACATGCACTGGTGGGGGTGCGGTCCGTACATTCCCTGGTGGGGTGGTGGTTAGGTGCGTAAATACACGGCTGGGGTGGGGGTTTGGTGCGTACATACACGGCTGGTGGTTCGGTGCGTACATACACGGCTGGGGGGGGTTCGGGGGCGTACATACACGGCTGGTGGTTCGGTGCGTACATACACGGCTGGTGGTTCGGTGCGTACATACACGGCTGGGGGGGGGTTCGGGGGCGTACATACACGGGTGGGTGTTTGGTGCGTACATACACGGCTGGTGGTTCGGTGCGTACATACACGGCTGGGGTGGGGGTTTGGTGCGTACATACACGGCTGGTGGTTCGGTGCGTACATACACGGCTGGGGGGGGTTCGGGGGCGTACATACACGGGTGGGTGTTTGGTGCGTACATACACGGCTGGTGGTTCGGTGCGTACATACACGGCTGGGGTGGGGGTTTGGTGCGTACATACACGGCTGGTGGTTCGGTGCGTACATACACGGCTGGGGGGGGGTTCGGGGGCGTACATACACGGCTGGTGGTTAGGTGCGTACATACACGGCTGGGGGGGGGTTCGGGGGCGTACATACACGGGTGGGTGTTTGGTGCGTACATACACGGCTGGTGGTTCGGTGCGTACATACACGGCTGGGGGGGGTTCGGGGGCGTACATACACGGGTGGGTGTTTGGTGCGTACATACACGGCTGGTGGTTCGGTCCGTACATACACGGCTGGGGGGGGTTCGGGGGCGTACATACACGGCTGGTGGTTCGGTGCGTACATACACGGCTGGGGGGGGGTTCGGGGGCGTACATACACGGGTGGGTGTTTGGTGCGTACATACACGGCTGGTGGTTCGGTGCGTACATACACGGCTGGGGGGGGGTTCGGGGGCGTACATACACGGCTGGTGGTTCGGTGCGTACATACACGGCTGGGGGGGGTTCGGGGGCGTACATACACGGGTGGGTGTTTGGTGCGTACATACACGGCTGGTGGTTCGGTGCGTACATACACGGCTGGGGGGGGGATTCGGGGGCGTACATACACGGGTGGGTGTTTGGTGCGTACATACACGGCTGGTGGTTCGGTGCGTACATACACGGCTGGGGTGGGGGTTTGGTGCGTACATACACGGCTGGTGGTTCGGTGCGTACATACACGGCTGGGGGGGGGTTCGGGGGCGTACATACACGGCTGGTGGTTCGGTGCGTACATACACGGCTGGGGGGGGGATTCGGGGGCGTACATACACGGGTGGGTGTTTGGTGCGTACATACACGGCTGGTGGTTCGGTGCGTACATACACGGCTGGGGTGGGGGTTTGGTGCGTACATACACGGCTGGTGGTTCGGTGCGTACATACACGGCTGGGGGGGGGTTCGGGGGCGTACATACACGGCTGGTGGTTCGGTGCGTACATACACGGCTGGGGGGGGTTCGGGGGCGTACATACACGGGTGGGTGTTTGGTGCGTACATACACGGCTGGTGGTTCGGTGCGTACATACACGGCTGGGGGGGGGATTCGGGGGCGTACATACACGGGTGGGTGTTTGGTGCGTACATACACGGCTGGTGGTTCGGTGCGTACATACACGGCTGGGGTGGGGGTTTGGTGCGTACATACACGGCTGGTGGTTCGGTGCGTACATACACGGCTGGGGGGGGGTTCGGGGGCGTACATACACGGCTGGTGGTTCGGTGCGTACATACACGGCTGGGGGGGGGTTCGGGGGCGTACATACACGGGTGGGTGTTTGGTGCGTACATACACGGCTGGTGGTTCGGTGCGTACATACACGGCTGGGGGGGGTTCGGGGGCGTACATACACGGGTGGGTGTTTGGTGCGTACATACACGGCTGGTGGTTCGGTCCGTACATACACGGCTGGGGGGGGTTCGGGGGCGTACATACACGGCTGGTGGTTCGGTGCGTACATACACGGCTGGGGGGGGGTTCGGGGGCGTACATACACGGGTGGGTGTTTGGTGCGTACATACACGGCTGGTGGTTCGGTGCGTACATACACGGCTGGGGGGGGGTTCGGGGGCGTACATACACGGCTGGTGGTTCGGTGCGTACATACACGGCTGGGGGGGGTTCGGGGGCGTACATACACGGGTGGGTGTTTGGTGCGTACATACACGGCTGGTGGTTCGGTGCGTACATACACGGCTGGGGGGGGGATTCGGGGGCGTACATACACGGGTGGGTGTTTGGTGCGTACATACACGGCTGGTGGTTCGGTGCGTACATACACGGCTGGGGTGGGGGTTTGGTGCGTACATACACGGCTGGTGGTTCGGTGCGTACATACACGGCTGGGGGGGGGTTCGGGGGCGTACATACACGGCTGGTGGTTCGGTGCGTACATACACGGCTGGGGGGGGGTTCGGGGGCGTACATACACGGGTGGGTGTTTGGTGCGTACATACACGGCTGGTGGTTCGGTGCGTACATACACGGCTGGGGTGGGTGTTAGGTGCGTACATACACGGCTGGTGGTTCGGTGCGTACATACACGGCTGGGGGGGGTTCGGGGGCGTACATACACGGCTGGTGGTTCGGTGCGTACATACACGGCTGGGGGGGGTTCGGGGGCGTACATACACGGGTGGGTGTTTGGTGCGTACATACACGGGTGGGGGTTCGGGGCGTACATACGCGGGCGGGGGGTGGTGGGGTGTTCGGCGCGTATGCGGGCACATGTCTCCATGGTTGCTATGGGAGTTCGGTTCGGACGGTGTTTTTTGCGTACGGTTGTGAAATGGGGAGGACGGGAGGGATCGTACTTGCGCAGTCGGACTTTATTTTTCCGCACGGTGGGTTTCTCGCCCGGGGACGTGTCGGTGACTTTTCCCGACCCGAGGACGTGTGGGGAAATCTTCCCAATGCGATTCGTATGGACTTTTTTCCGTTCGAATCGTACTTGGCAGTTTGTACGCTACTTTGACGATTCGGACGGAAAAAAATCCGGATACGAGTCGGACGGGGAATTTTTTTACCGGATCGGAATTGGCACCCATATGTCTGGGTTCCAATCCAGGCAATTGCTCTGATTCCTCGGTTAAATGAATAGGAGAAAGAAAGGTGTAAGAATAATAGAATTACCTTTATGAAAGACAAAAACTACATGTGAAGGATTGACAAGTGCAGAAGACCTACTTACTTTGGTAGAAATTTTAAAAAGGTGGATGAACTGAGACAGACTGAAGGTCTCTTGTCCTATGAGCTGAAGTTGTTACTATCATCATCACTGTTTCCAGAGTAGTCAAACAGGTTTTACTGGTCATTGACTTGCGTGGGAATACCATTAAGAAAGTCAATACCAGATTGAAATCCCAATGAAGAACAATGAGTGGAGTGGGAGGAAACATGTTAAGCGAACCTTTTAGAATTTGTGCCACTAGTGAAGAACTAAAGTAAGATGGCTGGCCATGAAGACACAGATATGCAGAGAGGACAGTTACATAACTCTTAACTTTAGCCCTTGTTAGCCTCTGCTGTGTAAGTGTCAATGCTAGCTACAGGATGTCGGAAAGTCTGGATTTAGAAGGGGCTGTTCCATATGACTCCCACTACTGAATACATTTATTTCAGCCGTTCACATAAATGGATTACATAGGGGGTTTTGTGGTAGCCAAGACCACTTCTGTAACTTCATTAAGAAGGTAGAATGACTCAAAGTGACATTGTGTACAGCCTTTGAGCATTTAACGATTGGGTTGGAGGACCCAATCATCATGTTGCCAGAGTAGGTTTTCCTTGTGCAGGAGAAGAAAAGGTTGTCAAATGCTGAGTGCCAACAGATAGGTATACCAGATCCTCTTTGCTGTATTTGGGTGATCAGTATTTGCTGTTCTTAATCCTGCTACATATGCCACAGATTGTTCAACAGAATCAAAATCAGTAGAAAAATTCACAGTGGACTGGGATATCAGCTGAAACTAATGACATACCCCAGAGAACTATTCAGAGGGAAGCGTATGGCACAATCCTGAAGAGACTCAGATTTGTGTCTTGGCAAAGAGAATGACAAAATGAAACCCCAATCTGGAGCGGATCACATCTATGACTTTGACGTGTAATTCCCTCTTGTGGTCCTCCAAGGAAAGGGGGAGAAAACATTTGCTCTCATGTTGAGAGAATCTGCAAGATGAGCCATTACTAGGGAAAATCCCCATTACTGCACAGTGCACCCACTGCCAGACATAAATCGCCTCCCAACACAAGGGTCCCAACTCCGTACTACACTTCTGGTGTTATAATGGATGGTGTATATATTGCCCAACAGAATCTGAATGGAGCTCCCTCTTGATAACAATGTGGGCCATCTGTAGTTCTGGCACATTTTCTGCAGCTGTTGTCCCAATGTGGACAAAAGGCCTTGCACCATCATGCATGTCTCCCACAAAGCTCCCCAGCCAAGAAACAAGACTAGTGCAGATCTGGGTGAGCTGATCAGAACATATATATTTTGTACAAGAGGCTCTTTGATGCTGAAGCCACTGTTCTCTCCTGGGGGGCTTGTGTTCCGTTTCAGGGAAGATCTGGCAGTCTGGGCTGATCTGTTCTCATTGGAGCAGGGTCATGACGGATTTGTATTTGTCTGGGTCCAAACTGAGGTGGCATGGTGTGCAAAAGAATGATGGATCGGGACTCTGCCGAAGTAATTATCAATGGCTGAGATTAATTCAAGCATTCAATCCGTCACTCTTTTAATACTTTTATTTTTTACTGTTTTCTCAGGCACCACTCAAGGGCCTTCACCAGCCCTGTGGCAGGTGATAAAAGGTGAATGGACGAAGGCCTTGAGACCAAGCAGAATAATATGTGCGGAAGCAGGATCTGTGTCCAAGTCAGAAATCTCGGAACATCTCACAAATATCTGCAATACTTCTAGGATGAAAAGCCTTCAAAATGCAACAGCAACATTAACAGCATATCATTTGTTTACATAATAGTTATGCAACTTGATTACATAACTACCAGCACTTTTGTAAAGATGTATTATGTGGGTATCAATCTGAACAGCAACACCGTATTCCTTGGCGAACCTCAGGTAATATTCCCGGGTGGGTAGAATTGGATTAAAATATGCACAATGGAGATTCAAACACCCCAGCCAATTCTCCGCAGCAAGTCGTGTTTCAGGGACAGCATCCTGAACTTGTCCTGCCAAATGAACAAATAAAGAAAAACCTTGATACAGAATAGGTCAAAAAGTAGACCTCCATTATTTTTGGCAACAAAGAAGAAAATGGAGCAAAATGTGGTACCTCTTTCCATTTGAGGCACTATTGATACTGCCCCTTTGCTTATAGGATAAAAACGTATACCTTCAAGGTTGAGGTATGTAAAAGAGAGCATATCCTGATGGAAGAAAGGCTTTCTGAAGGAACGTACTTGTAAAGTAAGATGTAGCCCTTGTGCATTAACTGAATGACGAAAGATCCATTGTGATTTTCTCCCTATGGGCATGAAAGTTGGATATCCTCCACTCCTACAGATGATAATGATGCAGTAAGAGGGGAGACAGTCAAAGAGGTTTTGAAGTGGCTGAGTTGGCAGGTGATTTTATAGACTGGATCTGCTGTGCTACTAGTGAGTCAAGCTATCCTGGCTGATGACGGCTGATAGCCAGAAACCGGTCCTAGGATGCTTGATTCTGGTCCAGGGAAGACATGGCTTGGCAGTTCGGGCTGGACTGTTCCCATGAGGCACAGGGTCAAGACTGATTTGCATATGGCCATGTCTAAACTGGGGTGGCGTAGTGGGCAAAAGAACGATGGATTTAACCCAGATCTCTTGACTGGGGGAGAATGTCTGCATTGTCAGCATTCCGTCCATCATTTGTTTGTTGTAACGCTTTTCGCCCTAAGTGGGATGGGTATTCCCAGACGTGGGACCCGTGCTCACTACGCCACTGGAGTCAAGCTATCCTGGCTGATGACGGCTGATAGCCAGAAACCGGTCCTAGGATGCTTGATTCCGGTCCAGGGAAGACATGGCTTGGCAGTTCGGGCTGGACTGTTCCCATGAGGCACAGGGTCAAGACTGATTTGCATATGGCCATGTCTAAACTGGGGTGGCGTAGTGGGCAAAAGAACGATGGATTTAACCCAGATCTCTTGACTGGGGGAGAATGTCTGCATTGTCAGCATTCCGTCCATCATTTGTTTGTTGTAGTGCTACTAGTGATGGCATTGACTAGGTCCACCCCATCTCAAAAGGAGTGATAGATTTGTTGGGAATCTTGAATGGCAGGGAAGGTTGTCTCTGCTGGGACTGCATTGCCCTGAAATAGGCTCAAACTTTCCTGTATTGTTGGTGGAGATCTCTTGTGGGGAGGCTAAGCCAGGTAAGAGAATCATGTCTCAACTGTTCTTGAAATGTCCCAGGGAGGAGTTGAATTTAGCCCCAAAGAGCCACTCACCACTAAAGGGCATGTCTATGAGGATTGTCTGGACATCTTTTGAGAAGGCAGTGGAATGCACTGAAGTGTGGAGATGCAGCATGATGGCTGTGACCCTGGAAAGAGCCACGATATCCACGGAGTCCAGACGACAGTTCAGGATCTGTTTTGAGGCATCCAAATGTTGTTGACCAAAAGGGTAAATGGCTTTTCATGTGATCTGGCAGTGTGATCACTGTAAGGTTTGCCAGTTGCTGCAGTGCATTAACATATCAGTTGTGGAGACAGGTGGCGTTCACTGTTTGGAGGGTGAGATCGCCAGAGACAGAACTTTATTCCCATAGAGTTCAGCTGCTTTGTTCACTCTCTTTCTCGAGGTGTTAAGGGAAAGGCATTTGGGTTCATTTTTGGGGAAGAAACTTGGATTAGCAGACAGAGAAGTAGAGAAGAATGAGATGACAGAAATTATGGGTTACTCAAAACAGGTCTTTGCAATCTGGGTATTTGCCTTTGGACTGCTGGGCCCAAAAAGGGATTCTCCCAGGCTACGATTACAGGTTCCGGAAGAGCCTCATTAAAGGGGAAGGAAGAAGGTCTCCACCACAGAGGAGGAGTGTTGCTTATTCTCTGTCAGAATTCTAGAATTTTCTTCCAGAAGGCAGGATCAAGGGCACAGCTTCTGCTGCTTTTTGTATCATAGTGGTGGATGAAAACACTTCCTTTGAAAGAGAGCCAGAGTAATAAGGAAAGTTCCCTTCTGGTGACCCATCTAAGTCACCTACATTTTGTAATTCAAGGTAAAGCCAGTATCAGTATTATGGTGGGGAAAGAAGGGTGTCTGACTCCAAGTCATCTTCTGTGCAGCCATAAACCTAATAGGCATCAAATTCTGGGCCATACAATCTTTCCATGTTGGTGAAACTCTAAGCTCGAGGAAGGTGTACCACCAAGCTTTTAATTTTTCCTTTGCCACCAGGAAAATCTTGGCCAACATTGAAGGTTTCAAGGGCAGGATTGAATGTGCTGGTGTCATTTGTGTAGGTGCCGAAGGAGGCGCCATCTGAACAGAAGGTGGTGCTTCGGAAAAATTCAACTTCTTCATAGACATCAGGGTCGGGGACCATCAAGGTGTGGTGTTGGGAGGTGCTGGGGTCAGAGTCACCGGGTTCATCAAGCCTGCAGGTTCATTCTCTCTGATGATTAATAGTGCAGACATCCTAGACAATAAAACATCACCAAGGAGAAGGCCTTAACACAGGCAAGTTTGGCTGCTTGAGCTGAGAACCTTTGCTGTACCTTTTTCAAAATAAGGATTTTATTTAATGACGAGCAACAGTCTGATGTTGGTGAATGACACTGATACTTCAAATCCTCCTGAATAGACAATTTTCTCGAGGAAGAATAGGATTTCTCCTTTTCACAGTGCTATTTGTCTTTATTTATGGGAAGATATTTTTGTAGATTCTTCCTTGCCAGACTTATCTGAAAGTGTTGGGGATCCCTTTGGTGTATCATTGCTTTTCAACAAAAATATCTTGGCCTGCCATTTGAATAGCTTTTGAGTGCTATGGTCTCTTTCTCTCATCCAAACTACCACATTTAGATAGCATGTGGTACCAATAATGGCATTTTCTTGAGGCATCTGCAACAAGATTTAAACTCTGAGATTTGTAGAGGAGGCAATTCATCTAGTCACAAAATGCATAGGAATTTCATTGGTGAAGCACCTAGTGAGCTCCAGGACATTGTCCAAGAGGCGTGGAATAACAATAACTGATGCCAGTGCATCAGCTGATATCTTATATACTCTGGTGTCATCATTTCCATTTGGCGGAGGCTCAGCTGTTGCCGCATGGCACATCTGATGGCAAAAATGTTTTCCGGTTGAATCTATAACCTGGAAGGATAGTTGTATGATGAGGAATCTGTGGGTAAATGAATCCATCAAAAATGGGATCACTTATATAATATTGATCCACACAATATCAATACATTAAAAAAGATAGAAAAAAATGTCACTTACAAAAATATTGCATTCCTATGCTTAAAAAATAAAACCACAATTGTCGAGAATTGTCGAGAACACAAATATTGTTGTTAAGAATATCTATTTTTACTTATATCGAAAAGACAAATATCAGAAGGAAAAATATTGTACCTTTAATAAAGATATATGTCAAAAATGTTAATTCACACAATATTAACTACAATAATATTGCAAAATAATTAGAGAGTCATTAATAAATAGTAAATAAAACACATTTTATGTAAACCAATCATTTAATAGAAACATGAAAAAATTCATATACGTTTAAATTAAAAAGAAACATTTTACACCACCAAAATATTTATAATTCATAATGTAATAAAACGCTATTGCCATTAACTACAACCATTTATACATCAACTTGAATATATATATATATCAAAATGTATAAATACAACTTAAATTAGAGTATACTATAGAAGGACATAACTTATATCGAAACAAATAAAATCCAACTATAAACAACCTTGACCAATAAAATCAGACAGAAAATTGAATCAACAATGTAAAATGCAGACTAATTTTACCAACAAAATACTTCTAAAACAACTAACACTGCAAAAGAAGGAAACTCTACAGATTCTCTTAAAGAAAAAATATATACATCTCGACAACTACTTAACCAAGTAAGTAAAACTTATATCTAAACTAAAATCTATTTGTAAATTAACTTAAAAATGTAAAATAGCAATCAATTAAAAAACCCTCTCCAACCTCTATCTCTTTACATGTGCTAACTTAAAGAAACCCCTACTACGTGATAAGCTGCCAAAAGAAATTACCTGTTACAAACCAGCAAAAAGGTATAATAAAGTAAGTATTCAAACATTATTAAAAAACGAAAAACTCACCCCAATAGCGAATAAAAATAAACTTAGTGACCTCAACCTCTACTGACTATTAATAAGTAAACATTTAAAATTAAACTTATGCTTCTTTTCTTCCAACAGAAAAAGAATCACCTGCTCCACATTACAACACCCCTAATATAGTTGCATACATTTATATGTAAATAACACACATATAAGCTTTAAGCAATTGCATTCATTTATACTATTATACTACTTTCAGATACAATGGCACAGCAAGCCAAATATATACCATCCCCACAAAGGATAACATTTTCTAAGGGCCTTATTACAAGATTAGAGGTCCAACTGCTGTAGGACCACGTCCGCCCCCCGCCAGCAGCCAACGGCATGGGTGGTCCAAAGACCAATGTATTACGAGTTGACCAGGGGGCCGAGGATGTGGAGACAGAAATCTTGCAGAGGTGGGATGTTTACCAAATATATTGATGCCTGTGTGTGCATTTTGACTTCATTTGTTTTGTATGTACACATATACATGATACATGTGGAAAAATACCATATACACATTACTGGGGTTTGTCCCATATGTGGGTAGTCCTGGCAATGGGTATATGGTACCAAAAGGACTTACCTGTAGATTGTCACACACAGGGTCACAATCCTTGGGGTGATGCTCCTGCTGTGAAGGGGGCATCTGGAGAAAAGGAACCACTTCGGACTCTGCCTGGAAGAACAAGAATGGAGTGAGAACGCACCCCAAATCCTTTATCACCACCACCTTGAAGCAGGCGGTCAATCAATCAATCAATCAATCAATCAATCAATCAATCAATCAATCAGGTATTTGTTCAGCGCGACTACTAACCCAAGGCGCTGGGGAAGAGGGTTTCCAGGTTCCAGGCCATCAAGGAGGGGGTCTGTCGAAGAGCCAGGTTTTGATGTTTCTTGTGAAGATGGGGAGAGATGTTTTCTATCTGAGGTGGAGAGAGAGTGCGTTCTAGGCTCTGGCCGCTAGGAAGGAGATGGAGCGGCTGCCTGATCTGGTCTTTCTGGTGCGGGGACCACAGCGTAGGAGATCTGGGCTGATTGCAGGGTGCTTTGGGGTGCGTGGAATTTGAGTCAGCTGTTCAGGTATGCTGGTCCGGTGTCGTGGAGGGCCTTGTGAGAGTGGGTGAGCATCTTGAAGGTGACTCTAGCTTCGATGGGAGCCAGTGGAGTGTGCGCAGGTGCTGGGAGATGTGGCAGTGTCTTGGCAGGTTGAGAACCAGTCTTGCGGCGGCGTTTTGGATGTTCTGTAGCTTGCAGATGAGGTTTTTGTTTATTCTGGTATAGAGTGCGTTGCCGTAGTCGAGCCTGCTGGTGACCAGGGTGTGAGTGACGGTCTATCTGTGTTTGAGGGGGATCCATTTGAAGGTCTTACGTAGGAGGCGGAGGGTGTGGGAGCAAGAGGATGAGACGGAGTTGATCTGGCGGTCCATTTTGAGCTCTGAGTACAGGATGATTCCCAGGTTGCGTGCATGGTCCGTGGGGGTGGGCGGGCATCCGAGGGCGGAGGAGCCACCAGGTGTCATTCCAGGGGTTTGGGCCCATGATGAGTACTTCCGTTTTGTTGGTGTTTGGTTGTAAGCAGCTGTTTTTCATCCATTTGGCGACGGATTCCATGCCTTCTTGAAAGTTGTGTCTGGCAGTGTTGGGTTCCTTGGATAGGGAGAGGATGTGTTGGGTGTCGTCTGCGTATGACACAATGTTGAGTCCGTAGGTTCTGATGATGGGGGCGAGCGGAGCCGTGTAGATGTTGAAGAGCATAGGGCTGAGGGAGGACCCCTGGGGGACTCTACAGTAGGTAAGTGTTGGGTCATAGAGGAAGCGGGGGGGTCTGACCCACTGTGTTCTGCCAGAGAGAAAGGAGCGGATCCAGTCGAGGGCCTTGTCTTGGATCCCTGCATCGTGGAGTCTGCATATTAGGGTGCGTTGAGAGATAGTGTTGAACGCCACTGAGAGGTCGAGGAGGATGAGGGCTGCTGTTTCTCCTTTGTCCAGTAAGGTGCAGATGTCGTCTGTTGCGGTGAGGAGGGCGGTTTCCGTACTGTGGTTTTTTCTGAAGCCGGATTGGGAGGAGTCGAGGATGTTGTGCTCTTCGATGAATGTGGCGAGTTGGCTGTTGATGGCTTTCTCGCTGATTTTAGCTGGGAATGGGAGCAGGGAGATGGGTCTGTAGTTTTTGAGGACGGTGGGGTCCGCCGAGGGTTTCTTTAGGAGGGGGTTGATCTCAGCCTGTTTCCAGTCATCAGGGAACGAGGCGGTTGCCAGGGAGCGGTTGATGGTGTGGCAGAGCATGGGGGCGATGGTGTCGACGGCTCTGTTGAAAATGTGGCGGGGGCAGGGGTCCCTGGGGGCCCTGGAGTAGATTGACTTCATCGTCTTCAGTGTGTCTTCGGTGGTGAGGGCTGTCCAGTTGTCGATCGCTGGCTTCGGTCGGACTGCCGTGATCCACTGGCGGAACAGGCAACTTGTAATACGGACTGTGGTGCAGCTGCCCTATACTTCCCTATGGTGGCTTTCTTCCCCCAATCATGAACCCAGCTGTCAGTGGTCTGGGCAGTCCAGCGGCGATCTTGGCAAAAGTGATCCACCCAACTTGTAATATGGTGGTCAGACCATTGAGCTCTCCATGCTCGGATCGGTATCGCCGATACGACAGTCCCCAGGACTGCCAATCTTGTAATAAGTACCTAACTCACAGAGGTTACACTTAAAACTAAGAAAGTACATCGGCAGAAAATGTAAAGTGGTAATTTACCAACTAACATTCTAATGCATGCTATGGGAGGGCCACTATAAAAGATAATGTTGTAATTCATGTAAGAGAACACAACCACCTCCAAATGAAACAGAAAAAGAAGAAAGGGATGTATTGCAGGATATAAGAGAGGGAAGCACAAGCTCTCAGGAACCCACAGCCAAAACCCTTAAAGATATATTGGTCTAAGTGCCTTCAGTGCAGACTTCCACTTGATAAGCATGCTGGTGCTGCACACACTCTAGTGTAGCTCGTGAAGGTCAGTCGTGCCGCAGGGCTTGCAGTGTGTGGTGTCTTTACTGTACACAGAGGGCTGTACTGAGGGGGAGTCTGTGGCACGTGCTGCCTGAGCATGACCTCCTGGCCCCAGCGCCCAGGCTGCTAACACGCGCTACTCACCAGAGAGTCACAGGAGTAGGTGCCCTTGGAGTGGTGGACATGTAGAGCACTAAAGCCTCTGCAAGGTTCGCAGCCATTTTCGCATGCCATGTGTTTGTCATCAATGGCAGGCATGGAGTGCGCCAGCAGCTGTCCCATGGCACTGGTCCCCCTGTCTGGCTATTGTTGGTGCAAGTCACACCCCAGTTGCTTCCAGCTTGTCCGGCAAGTGTGGTGATGCAGAGAACATCATGTGTGTGAGGATGTGGGAGTGCAGTGAGGAAGAGTCCCTGTGGGATGGAGGCAGGGATTGGTGGGCCAGGCACTAGACCCCATCTACATTTTGACTATTTGTCGAACACAAAATAGAGCAGGAGAGTAAGCGAACCAAGTCTCTGGTCCCATTGGTTCCCTGCTATGTCATTGCTTAAGTATTATGGAACGCTCCTCCCTGCCACCGATATGTGCTGTCTAGTGTTTGCAATTTCTAGGGGCGGGGTCCGAGTCACATGCTGTTTGATGTTCCATTAAGCTTGGCTATGTGGTGACAGGTGTTACTGCCACAGTGGGTGAAACTTCGATCTGACAGCATTGTTGCTTACTGTGTGAAAGTACATACGTAGGGCTGGTGCTAATCTCTTTTGAATGTATACCAACAGTATAACCTAACAGTAGCAAGGGGGCTGTATCCATCACAGGTTCCCCTTCTGTGCCTCTCTGTGCTCCACGTGAGACTTTTACCCTGCAAGTGACACTTGGTAAGCTACAGAAGAACGCATGGGTGAGGTGAATGAGTAAGGAAGGTAAATAAGGAGTGGGTGAGAGTGGAAAAGGTTCCCTCTAGCCCTGTTTGTTTACCTATAGAGGACTGATTGGGCAGGATGAGGAGGGGAGAGCCACAAGCGCACAGGTAAACTCTGCCCGCTGGTGGTAGGCAGAGTTTTTTTGCCAAACTCGATGCATCCAAGTGGAGCACAGAGCAGCAAAACTCTGCGAACAACCCACCCCAACTCCAATCTATACCAATTTGAGGAAGGTGTTGGACACTAAAAGGGTGCCATTTACTATTCCTACTCAAATTTAAGTCAAATTGGGGAATGTGTTGGACACTAAAGAGGTCAAATTTACTATTTCCACTCCAATCTAAACCATTTCATGCATGATGGTACAAACTAAACATTTTATATAAACAATCATTACTCCATACTCACAAAAAATTAAGAGATATAAAGTAAAACTGAAATGCATTCTAGTAGCACACTAACAAAAATTGCAAACCTATAAATTCATATGTAGGCATTAAAACATAAAATAATTTTTAAACACTATTAATTATTAATGCATTTTTCAAATTATAACCTACCATTCCCAAACTTGGAAACATAAAATAAAAAATAAAATTGTAATAAAAATGTAACAATCATAAAATCTAAAATAATATATAGCACCAATTTTTAAAATATAAATTACAATAACGATTTTTTACAAATACATTATAATTTTCTACACAAAAAATAAAAATATTTAATTATTATATTAAAAACATTAATATTGTTTGTGTAAAAAAACGAAAAATAATTTAAACTAATCAAATTACATTTTGATAAATTCCTTTAAATATTTTCCATTACTTATTTAGTTCATTATTTACAATTAAATTAATATTATTTCTAATTTATTATAACTAATATGTATTTTAATGAATTAAAATTGTTATTTATAAAAAATTTTAGTGCAACAAAATACATTTCTAATTTTTAATTTACATATACTTAACATAATTCACAAGAAATGCAATTTAAAAATAACCACTTTAAAAAAATTCCCCACCCTTATGCCCTAAAACCCAATATCCCTCTGCATAAAAATATAAATCATTTATTTTTATATATTAATACAACTAAAATCTGATGTTTCAACAATTTAATTTTAAGAAATTATCTTACTAAAACACAAATTTAAAAAGATTTATGAACCAAATAAATCACTGCAACACATTACATAAAAAATTAACATTTACATACATTATATTTAACAAAATTTATATTTTATATACTATTAAAAACACATTTTTTTGCAAAATTGTAGTGGGCATGCTAAGCAAGTGAGTCAGAATGTAATAGGAAAGGTTCGGGGGGCTCTCCCCTGAGAACATTTTTGATGTGCAATATGTTTGCCCTCGCTTTTCCTGTTAATGATATTTTTGACATCCCAATATTCTTGACACAATATTTTAGAATCAAAATTTGTTTTGCACCAATATTTTGTCATAACACCTCAGAAATGTCCTGGATGTAGCTGCAATTGTGGCACCTGTTACTTTTATGTGAAATGGACAGCTGTCTTCATCCGTGTAGAAGCTCAGTTTGTAGAATTTTGTTGATCTTCCTCAGTAGCTCTCTCTGAACAAATTTGTCTCTGATATCATCTGCTGCCTGATCAACCATAGGTTTGTCCCCCTATTCATGTGTAGTGTGGCCCTCAAGGAAATAGACCATTTGATATTTAAGGACCTCATTACGAGTCTGGCGGTCCACAGACTGCCAGACTCGTGGGGGCATGGCGGTCTTCCGACCACCCTTTTACGACCAGGGTGGTCAGGCTGCCCTGGGACCACTGCAACTGACAGGGGTCAGAGATCCCTGTTTGTGGTGTGGTGGTCTTGAGGCCGCAAAATGCTTGGCAGGGCTGCTGCGGCCCCGCCTGGCATATTACGAGTTTCCTCACTGCTACTCTTTTCATGGTGGTGCGATCACCATGAAAAGTGTGGCATTGAGGAAAGAAAGGGGACCCTACTGGGCCCCCTTGTGTCTCTGCGCCATGAAGGTGCAAGCAGGGGGCACAGGTTGTGCCCTCCTGTTTGCAGGCACCCCAGTCCTTGCAAGGCATGGACTGCAACAGTCCATGCCATGCAGGTACTGATTTTGGTGCTACCCATACACCGTCTGACTTACACAGAGTTAATGGCTGTTGTAGTTTCGTGCGGAGCTGTACTGTACCAGTTTTAAAGGAAAGTATGGGGATTTGTGGAGAAGATATGAGAGAGAGAAATCCTGGAAGAAGATTTCCTTGAGCAGGGCAGATGGCAAAAGAGCATTCCTTATTGCACAAGCTTTTACTCAATGTAGTCACTCTTATACACCATTCAGGCTGTACGGCAAGAGTGTCTTGAGGTAGGATGTCCCCTAAATTACACTGAGAGGCTCTAAAGAATCAATGTCCTGCATTACAAATGATGAAGTGAATAAATCCCTCTTGTGATAAAAAATGCATTTATTGAGGTCCTTGTTGGAATATCTATAGCATGGAAATGTGGTATGAGATATTTACAAGGCACCTAATGTGTTTTAAGCAGACAATTATGCATATGTGTTATTGCTTGTCTTGTTTAAAATTAACTTAGAGAATTGGCACCTACCTAAAGAGGGTTGGACCTGTGTGGCAATGACGTGCTCATACTTGGACCACCAGACTCATAACTAGGCCCTTAATCTACCAGTTCCTACAAAAAATGATGTGTCCTTGTGTAATGTAACTGGTGCTCATGTAGAGAACTAACATACGAGTTTGTGCTATGTAACACTGCAAAAAATACAAAACACAAATAAATTGTATCTTCACAGCACTGAAAATTAAATGCTCATTTGACAATTTTCACCATTCAATCAAGTGAAATCTCTTATTATTTATTTCCCTTCCCCTGTCCTATCTTATCTCCTCTTTCTACATATTCACTTCTCTGCTTTGACAATGACCTTCAACTTTGCAGTAAGAAAAATGTAGTTTTTTTGTCACTAATAAGTATGAGATCTTGATGTACAGGGTGATCCAATAATTATGGTGCATTTGGCAACTCCTTGTTCTTTTAAGAGCTGGTGAAACCCACAATGAGCTGTTCAACCACTCTGTATTGTCAAGTGTGGTTATTGGGGGCTACATACCTGTGGTTCAATCTATACAACAGCTCTTTTTCCTTGGCTGGATGATGGGGGACCAAACAAATATAGAAGAGTAAATGGATGTTCCCTATGAAATGTGGATACCACCCTTAGTAAGAAAGATGGACAGGTGGGGAATACCAGTTCATCTGGGTGGAAAAATGTGAAAAGGGGATGAACTGAGAGGGACTGATTTTCTCTGAATCTACATTCTGAAGTTAATGCCCCCCACATATATGATCAAACCTGGCAATCTTGTATCAGCACAAATGGGGTTGTCATTTAGAAATTCAACACAATTCAAATCCCACTAATGAACAGTAAATGGAGTAGGAGGAAAAAAGTAATGTAAACCTTACAGAAAATGTGCCACTAGTCCTCTTCTAAACTGGAATTGCTGCTCAAGTAAACACATAAAGTGAACATGGTAGACAAATATCCCTTAATTGTAGTTACCATCACCCTGCTGTGTGAGGGACAACACAAATCGAAGAACATTTGAAAGATGGAATTTTAAAGGATCTATACTTTCTAACTTGCGCCATTACACAAACCCGTCCATGTGACCCTCTAGATAGAATTAATTGTGGATTTCCTGCCTGCCAAGATAACATCAGCAACCTCATCAGGAAGCCAAAAGTGCAACATTTGATTATAGGTGTGCAGGACCTGACCATCCTGCTGCGAGAGCTGATCCAGTCTGTGTGGGAGATAAAGAGGTGGATACAGGCTGAATTGTAATAGAAAGGCAAACAAGCTCCTCCCTGACCCACCTAGGGTGATTAATATCAGCTGGTCCATATCCTATCCACCTTCAGCAGAATATAAAACAGAAGCGAAAAATGTGGAAGCATGTAGACCAGGATACCAACTAAACCTGGAGCATCCCACAGGAAATCATTCAGAGAGATGAGTATGGCACAACACTGAGGACACTCCCTGTCCCAGGCTGTGAAAAGAGATACAGATACGGAGCACCCAACTTGAGAAGATCCCCTTGGGGCATAGTTCCCACTCGTGGTCCTGCAGTGAGAGATAGCTGGGAGCATCTACTCTCGTGATGAAAGGATTTGCAATATGAGCCACTAACAGGAGGATTTCCAATTGTTTCACGAACTTAACAAGGCACATTCCCTCCCATCACAGGTTCAATGATCTCACACTGCCCAATTGATAGAAATGATGGATGGTGGTCATGTCCAACAGAATCTAAATGGCGCTCACTATGAAAGGAAGGAAAAATGCTTTCATGGTAAGGTAGACAGGCCAAAGCTCCAGATATTTATGGGCTTGAACTGCCCTGAACCTATACAACAGCCTTGTGCTTTTGTGCCACCCAGATTGACAACCCAGCCTAGTAAGAAGGTATCTGTGCTAGCTTGTGTGGGGGTATGAAAGAGGGTTGAAAGAATGACTCACCCTTTGGTTGGAGGGGTCCATTACCAAGTACAAATCAATCCAAACTATGAGAAACTAAAGAGGCACTAGAAACAAAGATCCATGCAATGGTGATTGGCCTGGGGCATCTGTGAACCGCTCCCCATAAACTGGCAGATCTGAATCTCATCCGGCCCATATAGAGCCCCAGATGGCCAAAGGTGATATGAGGATTGGGACCATGCAAAAGACCATTGAAATGCTGATGGAAAGAATGAAGGATGCCAAAGGAAGCTTCAGAAGTGATAACGTGAGGTTGGTGTCGGTCCTGGAGTGCGCTGAAATTCAGGCATGGTCAGGACGTTGGACTTAGATCTAAATAATTCCTCCATCTAGAGCTTCTAGGCCTTGGGAAGAAGTTGTGCCAAGGGCTCATCATCAATGCTAGCTCAAATTTTTTCTTTTGCCACTAGGATTATTTTAGCAAACTTTGAAGGCTTCGAGGTCAGGGCCGATAACAACTGCAAGAGTAGAGGTGAGAATGGATTCTCTGGTAGTATGGTAGATGGAGCTAGATGAACTGTGGATTGTTCCCTGGGCTGAAATTTCTTTTTAGGTGCTGAAGCCAGAGTTTGATGAGGTGCAGTGTTTGGAGGAATAGGAGACCCCAGAGTTCCCAAACCAATAAGATTGGGTCCATTCTTGTGCAAAGGTCCAGACCTTGCTCGAGCCACCCTGAACAAATCCCAAATAGCCACAGGGCCAGAAAAAAGGGCTTGACCTAAATGTTGTCAATAATTGTAGCAGGGTATTTTGGACAGTTTTCTTAACCATTGGCATTGATGACGGGGAAGATCCCAGAATTTGGGAAAGGCACGAAATTCTGAACTCTGGATCGTAACAGAGTGCAGACATGCAGAAACTTTGTTGATTAGATATAGCAATCATAATGTTCACAAGAAATACAGAAGAGAAAAGCTTCATAACTGTACATCCTCCTATTTACAACGACTTCACCCATCGCAGTGCATATGTCCTGCAGCAATAGCTCTGTAAATTAAAACCAAAAATAATTTATGGGAATGTAGTTCCCAGTGAAGGTCTGCTAAAGAAATAAAAACATTTAAAAACAGTAAATTCCCATTTTATTTACTAAATGATGCTGTTTGACTACTTGCATATTTTATTTCAGTACTATTGTCATTAGTGTCAGCATATTGTAGTAACTTTCATTTGATTTGCCCTTTTTTTGTTACCTTTGAGTAAGGACAACTATGTTGAAATGCCACTTCAAAGCACAATGTGGCAAATACAGCCGCCAGGGCACAACTGTGATGCTATATAACTGAAGGTGAGGAGAGGATAAACATGGTCAAAGTGAGGGGCATATTTACAAGAATATTTACCGCTGCAGATCACCAAATCCTAACGCTATGTTTGCAACGTATTTACAAGACACCTCTGCATGGCATTCGGATCAGCTAGCAGGTGCGGATATTTACGTTAACTCGAGCATCATGGTGATAAAATACTTCACGTTAGCGTGAAAAAAGTGGCGTCCGGTCAATTAGTGGTAAGAACATTCATGCTAGTCAGCCCGATGTCACTTTTCAGTGTCTAGTGGGAAAAATAAACTTCAAATACGTTGCTAAGTGAAAAAAAAATTGTATCTGAATGCAGAATAGAGCGGCCTGGACCCCAGATTCAGTGAGGAGGAAAATGAGATCCTGATTATGAAGGTGACGGAGCATCCACACCAGCTCTTCTTCAGCTCCAAGGTGTCATTGGGGACCAAAAATGCTATTTCGCAGTCCATTGTCAGCAAGGTGAATTCTGTAGCAGAATTCAGGAGGACAGTGACCGACTGCAAGAAGCACTGGCATGATGCCAAGCGCAAGACTAAGCAGAAACTTGCCAGCAATGGACAGGAAACACTGCAGCCCAGAGGTGGGAGTCCTGCACCACAGGAGGAGCTCGAAGCCTTGGAGGAACAGGGATCCGTAGTTATCTGTGAGGAGTCTGAGGTTGGGTGGAGTGACAGGACAGTGCTGACTATGATCAACTACATCAGCAACAGGGTAAGTAAAACAGGGGCATTTGGGGGAATGAGTAATGTTGTTCCAGGACAGGTGCCAATGTCTCAGTTCCCACCCACACTGTCTGCAGATCAAACGCTGGGGACATAGGTAATCTGGTTCTTATTCACATATCCCTTGAACAGTTGATATCATTTAGAATTACATTGAAAGTCAAATACCGGCAGTGTAAGGGCCCAGTAACTAAGCACTTATGCATACATACAATGACAAGTGAGCAGTCATGTGTCACTGAACTAAATGTTTGCATCCGGCAGTGTTTCAAGTCTCACAGTTATCCTAGATTAACACACATTGTATTTGCAGTCATGTGCATCCTTGGCAAGATATGGTGCTAACATGTACTAACTCTGGGACATACATACCATAATATTGTGTCAAATCAAAACTGGTAGTCAAGTGCCCTCAGAGAATAGAAATGTAGGGATGTGCTGTGTGCACACAAAATACAACACAGCCCTGCATGTCCCTCATTCCTATTGACATCAAAGATTGAGTAGCACAAGTGCAGCCACCCTGCTAATATGCTGCTAAAGTGTCTGTACAGTAATGGCAAATGTAGATGTGCAGGTAGGGACACCATCCTGCACATAACCATTCATGCATGCTGGTTTGATGTTTAATATATTCTGCACAATGCAGAACACATAAAAACAGCAAACAAAAAGTACATGTCAAGCATTTCAACTTGTTGTGCAATGTTACTACCCGGTTATTCCTGCTCCTAATCTTGGTGCTGCCATATAGTAACACCATCCATGTAAATAAGGGGCACCCTCAAAATCGATGGGTGTTGTGCTATGTATATATATATATATATATATTATCTACTGGGGGTCGCCAGTAGATAGTTATAGTTACAACCTAGTTTCCATAGGAAATCTCAAAATTCTATTTTGTACAACTTTGGCGCCGGTTGACGAATCCTCACGAAATTTTCAAATCTAATGGGGCGCTCCGTTCAGCTCCTACCCTGAAAGTCTCGGGGTGATTCGTCAAGCAGTGGCCGAGAAACAAGGGGGTCCCAAAACGCGTTTTCTCCATGCATTTTTCCATAGGACCTTTAGACACAGCTACAGCCCGAACGGCTGAACAGAATTACTTGAAATTTGGCAGAGAGGTAGCCACAAGGTCAAGGAAGTGCCTTTTGCAGGTCTGGTGTAAATCTGTTCAGTATTTCCTGAGAAAATAGCATATATATATCTGGGCGGAGCCTAACCACACATCTCCTCCTGAGATCTGATTGGCTGTCAGCACTTCATCCAAGAAGTGTTGGCAGCCATCTTGGGACCAATATACATGATAGCACCTCATTAAAAAGCATTGCAGTTAATAGAAGGTTTTAAGACTTTAGTTACATTATAAATCATTTGTTGATGGTACCATACTCATTTTAGGAATTGTGGTATGTTCTAAGGTGATTTCACCATGTGAAAAAGCCTTCTGCTGGGATATCATGATTGAGAGAAAAATATTTTCTCATGCTTTTACCACAGCGGTTTGGAAGGTGATCTATAAGCTAAACTGAGAGCTTATTTTCTGTAAATTCACATTATCTTTCTCAGTCATGTGAGAAGGAAGTCTGACATTCTCAGTAAAACATGTACATCCAACAAGGGCAGAGAATGTCAGTTGATTCCTTTGTGTTCTACTGCAGCTTCCCAGAGTGTTCCAAAGAACTACTAGAGCGCTAACAGTCCTCATTATGATAAACGTATGGCACACCTGAAGCCATCTTGCTTGGATTAAAGTGGTAACTCTTAAAACATTTAATTTAAAAAGGAACAAAATGAGGGGGTTCATTTTTCCATAAAAAGTATGATTAGTGCTGCAGAAAGAAAAATTAGGGCACATTTTGAGTGACTTCTCAAATCCTCTTCTATTTCATTAAAAAATTCTGACATGCAGACTGAAACATGCACTTTCAATACCAGCAGCAGTTTTCCCTGGTGAGCAGTAGCTTTACTACACTGATCTAATGAGCAAAAAGAGTGCTAACATTCTGAATTTATGGCAAATGTGTGACACATCTGAATGCCTTCTTGATGGAATCAAAGTAAAAAACTGAAAGTATTTCCTACTGAGACTGCAGTAAATGAGGAAATTAGGAAACTTCATAAAAATAAGTCTCCCAAGATGGCCACCAGAGACAAAAGAGCCCAAATGTAGCCCAAATATCACCCAGATGTAGCCCAAGTATAGCCCAATGACAGAATGTCCCAGAATGTTCTTAAAAACAACTAGAGCGCTTACTGTCTTCATTATGACAAAAGTATGGCACACCTGAAGCCATCTTCATTGGAATAAACTGGTAACACTTAAAACATTTAATTTAAAAAGGAACACAATGAGGGGGTTCATTTTGCCATAGAAATTATGATTAATGCTGAAGAAAGAAAATGAGGGCACATTTTGAGTGACTTCTCAAATCCTCTTCTATTTCATGAAAAAATTCTGACATGCAGACTGAAACATGCACTTTTAATACCAGGAGCAGACTTCCATGGTGAACAGTAGTTTTACTACAGTGATCTAATGAGCAACTAGAGTGCTAACATTCAGAATTTATGGCAAATGTGTGACATATCTGAATACCTTCATGATGGAATCAAAGTAAAAAAACTGAAAGCATTTCCTACTGAGGAGACTGCAGTACATGAGGAAATTAGGAAACTTCATAACAAATAAATCTCCCAAGATGGCCACCGGAGACAAAAGAGACCAAATGTAGCCCAAAATCACCCAGATGTAGCCCAAATATAGCCCAATTTCAGAAGTGTGCAAAACACTTATTATTTTGTGTTTTTGCAGTGTTATATAGTGCAGACTTGTCAGGTATTGGAGTGCTTTACATGAGCATTGGTTACATCACACAAGAACAAATTCATTTTGGTTGTAGACATGGGGAGACTAAGTGATTTGACCAGAATCACAGAATGTCGAGCTGAAGCAGAAACTTCAACCTGGTTCCCCAGTTGCAAAGTCTGCAGTTCTGGAACTAACACCACATCCTCTCCCCTAAGTGCAACATTTAATCAAGTGGTCAACTGGATAAAAAAACATAAAGATAACAAATAATTTAAAAGTGCTTTGTCGCTATTTGAAAACTCAGAAAATATGTCCTTATTTTAGTCTTTTAGAGCACTAACCATAATTTTGATGCCAATAAGACCCTCTCATATATGTAATTTCTAAAGGAAATGCTCTAGGTATTACAGTTTTGATTACATCAAGATGATGTCAGGCGTTTCACACTTTTGTAATAAATATAGAATGTTAGCAATCTAGTTGTTCATTAGGATACTGTTGAGAGGCAGAGGCCAGGGGCACGGACTCTGAAAATTGAAGGCAGGTAGGAGGGTGCAAAGGCAACAATTTAACCACACTGAGCAGGCAGGAAGGGCCGTGGAAGCACAACAGACTATCGAGGGCAGTGGAAAGGGGAGCCGGGGCAACAAACCAACAATACAGGACTTGCAAGAGAGGCTGTGGCAATGTAATAGACCATTGTGGGCAGAAGGAAGAGGCAATGGTAGTACAACCATACATGCCAACAGACCCGATTCAGCCAGGAAACGTCCAATGTTTTTAAGCTCAAATGGGCTTTATTTGATCTGTCTCCTGTCTACAATCTCCTCTTTTTCAATGTAACTCAAAGGGGAAAATCAATACCCCAGTTTTTTTTCAAAATCTCCCTCTTACCAAGTTCAAAATGTTCGCAAGTATGGTACATTGGATCATGGAAGGAAATGGGATAGGGACATGGACTTGGATAACAGAGGACAGGAGGGACATGGAGAGGTGCACCAAACTGACCCTGCAGGGCAGGCATCAGGGTTTGCAGCAGTACAATACACCACACAGGGCATGCCGGACGGGAGTGCAGCACAACAATCCATAGAAAGTAAGAGGGAGGGGACAGGACCATGCACATGGACAACAGAGAACAGAGGGGAAAGAGGCAATGGTAGCTAGCTGACCATAATGGACAGACAGGAGAGAAAGCTGCAGCATAACAGACCATAAAGGGCAGGAGGGACGGATCAGGGGCATTACAATGGAACAGACAAGCCAGTAGGGAGGGAGTAGGGGTCTGCACATGTAAACAGAGGGCTGGGGGCAAGGGGGCAGGGCAGGAGCAGCAAGATAGCCATGGAGGTCAGGCAGGATGGGCACTAGAAGCAAGACACACCATGAAGAGCAACAGTGAGACTGTGATGGCATACACACAGACCATGGAGGGAAGGTGGGAGGGGGTCAGGGGCAGCTAACTGACCACACAGGGAAGGTGGGAGGGGCCATGGCAGCACAGAAGACCATGCATGGCAAGTGGGAGGGTTAGTGGCAGCACAATGGCTATGATGGGCAAGAAGGAGGGTGCAGGGGCATGCACAAAGGACGATGGAGGATAGAAGGGAGGGTCAGGACCTGTGCACAGACAAGAAAGTTCAGGGGAAGGGGCCTCACAACAGACCACATGGGGCAGGCAGGAGGAGCAGTTGCAGCACAACAGACCAGGGAGGGCAGAAGGGTGTGGCAGTACAATGGACCATGTAGGACAGGAGGAAGAGGATAGGGGCATGGCATGTGGACAGGCAGGGTGGAGGTGGCAGGGACAGGTTACAGTCATCTGACAATGCTAGGCAGGTGGGAGGGGAGTGGCAGCTCAACAGAACACTCAGAGTAGATAGGAGTGGCAGGTCCATGGGACATGGTGGGCAAAAAGGATGGAGCAGGGGCATGCACAAAGACATCGGAGGGCAGGGGGAAGGAGAATAGGGGCAGCAAGCTAAGCACAGAGTTTAAGCAGGAGGTCAAGGATGGGGCATAGAATTGGGCAATGGAGGGCAGGAGGAGTGGACTGGGACATAATACTAAATTGAGGGCAGTGGCAGCACATCAGACCATGCATGGCAGGAGGGAGGAGGCTAGTCCATGGATTCACACAACAGAGGATAGGGAGGAGGGGGATGGGGCAGCAAGCTAACTGTTCAGAGAAGGCGGGTATTAGGAACTTTATTGTTTTTAAAACATTGTGTCTGTGCGAACTACTTAAAATATGAACAAGTATGCAGCATAATCTCACTTTTATTCAGGAAGAAGAGGACGTTTGTGACTGTGACTCCGGGCTCACTTGGCAGAAACACCCCCTGACCCTCCACCCCCTATCGCAAAATGTAATGCCTGTGAAAAGGGTAGGTGAACACAGTGTTATATGGAACATAGTCCTGAGAGCACGATTGAAAATGAAAACTAGATATAGTGTATGGTATAAACTATGCACCAAAAAGTGTGATATAAGATGAACCGGGCATGAAATATAATATGCAATACATTGTGCGCAATGACAGATTCATTGGAGAGCGCGAGATAGCACAGGCACTAGCGCGTGCTATGCGATATGCGCCTTGGAGTGTAATATGCACAGGGCAGTGTTGTGTAACCTAACTAGTCTCTAAAGTTGTAATATAAAATATGTGCTGGGGAGTGTAACGTTGCATATGCACTGTGACAAAGATATGGATCCCAGATTGTAATATGTATGGCATAGCACTGTGCGTTATAACATAGGCATCGAGGAAGGCACGTTAGATGGGGCAATATAACCCGTGCGAAGACAAGTGTGGCATGACATATTCACGGGGTGGGGTTACAGTGCACATGGGCTAGAGAGTGTCATAGCATATGCACTAGCTAGTGGAATACAACACAGAGGTGTGTGGCACTCGGCAGGCAATGGTGGGTGTAACACAGCATTGGGCTCTGTCAGGAGCGCGCTGTGACTCTCAAGTGATGTTCGTCCCCTTTCCAGAGAGTAAAATAAAAAGTATTACACATCCGGCAGTGGATGTGTGTTTTATTAACCGTGAGGGGGGTTTCTTGCATAGTTTTGGTCGAATTTTTGTCGAATCCCCTTTGAATGGCTTGGTGTGCATGTGTATTAAATGTGCCCGTCAATAGCTACCCATGTTTGTATAAATAAACGACAAGGGTGTCTACCGGGATTAGGCTCGGTAGGGCATCAGACATGTCAGAGCTTCACTAGTGGTGTAAATACATTCCACGTGGATTCATTGCATGCATAGTCGCCTTTTAATGAATATCACGCAAATCGTCATGGTGATAGTGATGAATACAGGCCCCAGCTAGGCCCGCAGGACACAAGGGTTCGCTCTCCTGCAATGGAATCTATAAGGAAGTTGGCACGGAAACTGCAAAGTACAAAGACAAGGTTTATTAACCCTTAAGGGTGGTCCTACAATCCATACAATACCCTTCAGTATTGCATAGAGTAGCACACAGAACTTGCATACACGGTCCCCTTTTATACACAACAGAGGGGCTCATAAGTGGGAGGGCACGACATGAGACGAGGAATGTTACCTTTTATGGACATTTGCAATACAAGATCGATATGTGGGCGGAGCTGACATACTCCTTAAGCCCGCGAAAACATGGTCAAGCAAGGACTAACTGATAACAGATGTGGTCAAGTCTGGGCATGCGCCAGACGGACAAAGGAACTATTTATAGACTGTTACTAGGCAGATTACAAGAGCAACTAACACAAAGATAAGACTCTCCTCGTGTTGAGCACGTGGAGACATGACAGTACAAAATGGAGTCCAGACTTCAGTCAACATAACAAAAGGAACATGTGTAAGGGAGGAGAATTCATGTCTTTAGTAAATGCTTAACCACATCGAAGTTGCAATTTACAACAGACGACCCTTTCAGCATTTCCTGAAGACATCCGGCTTGTTAGAATAATCATCATATATATCAATTATCATCATCTCTTCTACTTCCTTAGCTAAACGTTTCTGATAAGTGACATTGGCAATAGCTTTCTTATCGGGGATACAAAATGATACACATACGGAACAAAGCAAAGGACCACATTGAATACAGATACAGCAAGAAAACAGAACTGCTATAATTATGCAGAGACCAGTCAAAACCTTCCAACCCCAAGCAGTGATCAATGCCCAAAACCATCCAGAAAAGGACCAAGTGCCATTTTCTGTATGGATTTCAGCTGCAATTTTATGCAACCTGTTAATTGCATTGTAGACTGAAGGTGTGTGGTCAGGAATAAACACACAGCAACTACTTCCGATAATTTTACAAGCTCCACCTCGATCAGCTAACATAACATCTAACACCATACGATTCTGCAATGCAACAATTCTGGTAATCTGTAATTCTTCCGTAAGATTCCCAAGAGCAGCAGCGGTTTGGTTTGTCACAGCCTCTACCACTCGTGTTAATCTTCGAATTTTCCTACTATTTAGGGCAGCTCCAACGAAGAAAAACAATCCTAGATTGAAGTCGATATACTGCTGTAAACTGGTGTCAGTTTGATCCACATCATCAATTGATAAAGTACGTTTATACCTATTTACAGTCACATTATTCAACAACTTTAAATCCTTATGATAGGATGCAGGTGCCAGAAATACAGGAGGTAACAAAAATGATACATAACATACTCCAGACCAACCGGCTGGCAAACGATAATAACCCTTAGTTCCACACACGAAGTACGTATTATGGGATGCTAAAAAAGTACTGTTATTCAATCCATCGATGTTTAATATGGTAATACAATCGCTAACACCGACGGGAATATAACCCACACTTTGGACACACAGGTCCGCTTGAGCTTGTGCCACTTGAATCACAAATTTATCTCTTCCCACAGTGTCTCTGGTGTTCGTGAAAACATATGGAATCGATTCATTGTCTGGTCGATACTCTTCCCATTCCCAAATTGTCCCATTCGCTTGCGGATATCCATCTTTATCCTGATGACATTCTTTATTGAGTCTGAAGAGTAATCGTCCCACTGTGGGTTTCCGAGTGGCAAAAAGCAAAGTGTACCATGCTCTACAAGAGCCATTATGAGAGAAAGGAAGAGGTATAAATGGCGTTCCTCCCTTCTTCTGATGAGCTGGCATCATACCACATATCCAACAGTTCGTAGCATTGGTGGCAACATGGGTATGATGTAACATCTGAATGAAACTGTTGTTCAAATAAGACTGACGATGCTTCAATTCTTGGTATGGAAGGGTATAGAAATAGTGCTCCGCAGGCACTGGAGTGGTCAACACAAGCAACTCTCGGGCAGGAGTCACGTTCTCCACAAACCATGTGGTTATCCCAACAATAGTTACTGTGAGCATAAAACCTGTTGCGCAGAGGATCTTCTTCTTCTCCATGTCAAAAAATAAAAAAATCAATATCTTCCTGAAACTAAAGGTTTGTCATAACTCTTCCCCTTGGGCAGCGGTCGATTTCTTCACCAACGGGCCAAGACGGGTGTCACTACACTAATGCAGGGCTGATCCCCCCCCCCCTTGCCTCACTGGCTCTCCGTTTCACTAACCCAAAGGCCGTTCTGACAACATGTCCCGATACTTGAAGGATTCACTTTCTTGGCCTCAGATGATATCGCCTTCCTCCAGGAGTCGCGTGGTCCGGAAAGAGCTCCTCAGCATCGTTCGATTCCACAGCACGGCCTTTCTCTGTGGTCAGAATCTCTCGTTGATCGGTCAGTACAGCGGGCTCCACCAATCCGGGCGGTACTTTGCGGCAGTGCAGGGAATGAATCCAATTCTTTCTGTTGGAAACTCGCACAGCCGTCCTTGTCGCCAGCAAGACTTGCTCAGGGCCCACCCATCTCGGCTCCAGGCTGTTCGTCCTATCGAAGATTTTCAGCATGACATAGTCTCCAGGCCGGAGACTATGTCCTTCGCCGGTGGACCGATCAGGGAGCGCCTCCCGGACCTGTTGATGAATGGAAACCAAGTTATCCGTTAACTGTGCCAAATAATCATTCATCATTACGCAAGGTACATCATACACAGTCTTAGGTTTTGGCGGACCCCAAACATTCATTGGACGTCCAAAGACAATCTCATATGGTGTAAGACCGATTCGAGAGTGCGGTACCGACCTAATTGACAACAATGCCAGCGGTAAAGCGTCTGGCCAAGTCAAAGACGTTGAAGCTTGAATTTTAGCGATCTTGAGCTTCAGTGTACCATTATATTTCTCGACTAGTCCTGCAGATTGAGGGTGGAATACTGCATGGAACTTCTGGGTGATGCCTAGACCCTTCAGAACATACTTTATAACGTCCGCTATAAAGTGGGGCCCGTTATCACTCCACAGAAGTCTACAAACGCCATATCGAGGGAAGAACTCCTTCAACAGCATCTTAGCGGTAGTCATTGCAGTATTGTCCTTCGTGGGGTATGCCTCAACCCATTTGCTAAAGGCACACACCACTACTAGAACTTACTTCAAATTGTTACAACGCTCGAGCTGGATGTAATCCATCTGCAAAACCTCGAAGGGTGCAGTAGGTGTTACGAACCCTCCTGCTGGGGTCCGAGTCCCCTTTCCTGGGTTGTACCTCAGGCAGATCATACAGGTCTGCACCACCCTCTTTGCCGTGCTAGCAATCTCTGGATGCTCCCAAACTTGGGTAAGCAATTTTACAATTGCGGAAGCTCCAACATGTGCTAGCCCATGTGCCATCTGAACCATAGGTTGTACAAAAGCTATGGGTAATTTCCATCGATCCATCTGCTTATTTCTCCAGCAACCTTCATCATCCAATTCTCCCTCACTGGACCATTGCTCCCGTTCTTTATCCGAAGCGGTCCTCTGTATTTCTCGCACTTCTTCCTTCGCATCATGCCATCTTTCTACTTGCGACTTCACTACATACATGGCAGTAGCACCAGGCTGCATCGCAGTCTCCTGCGCCACCCGGTCTGCTAACGCATTCCCTTCTCCAACTTTATCGACTACTTTCCTATGGGCGCTACATTTAACGATGGCAATTTTCTTCGGATATGTCAATGCAGTTAAAAGATTATGAATTAACTCCCCATGCATTATTTGTACTCCATGCGACGTTAAGAACCCTCTTTCCTTCCAGAGCAGGCCGAAATCGTGCGCTACTCCGAAGGCATAGCGGCTATCTGTATAAACATTCACACACAATCCTGTACTGAGCTCACATGCTCGTGTTAATGCTATCAGTTCCGCTGCTTGAGCTGATTTCTGTGGTATGCGTGCTGTCTCCACTATTGTTTGCAATGTGGTAATCGCATACGCTGCTGAAGTCGTACCATCTGGTAGCTTCAGGCATGACCCATCCACCCACAGTTCTCCATCTACATCTGAAAAGGGCGTATCCTGGAGATCAATACGACCCTTTGTTTGTTCCTCGGTCACAAGGATACAATCATGTGCTTCTCGTGCCTCAGACCGAGTCTCGGGGTATGGCAACAATGTGGCAGGATTTAACGTCACGCACCTCTTCAACGTGATATGAGGAGCCAAAAGCGTCAGCTCATATCCCGTTAAACGGGCACTGGTCAAATGCTGCGTCTTTGTCTGATTAAGCAGGGCATCAACAGCATGGGGGACTAATACCAACAGCTTATGAGATAACACAATTCCCTCGCTCTGGCGTATTGACACAGCTGTCGCCGCAACCGAGCGAAAACAACCAGGCAATGCTCGGGCAACAGGATCAAGTACAGCCGAAAAATATGCACAAGGGCGCTGCTTATCGCCGTGCATCTGCACTAAAACTGATAATGCACATCCATCTTTCTCATGCACATACAACGAAAAAGGCTTGGTATAATCAGGTGTCCCTAATACTGGTGCTGAACAGAGGGCGTGTCGCAGTTTCTGAAAGGCAGTGTCACACTCATTCGTCCAGGGGAGCGGGATAGGTGTATCTTTTGTCAAAAGGGCTAACAATGGCTTGGCTATATACGAAAACCCTAATATCCACTGCCTACAAAACGAAACAAGACCCAAAAATGCGCGCACGTCCTTCTGCGTGGACGGCGTCGGTGTATCCAGAATCACTTGAACACGGTCTGGTGTGAGTGCACGCCCCTCCTTAGACAAAAGGTGACCTAGATAAGTCACCTTTGGTCTACAAAATTGCAACTTTTTCTGAGAGACCTTGTGATTGTGGGATGCCAAAAAGGAAAGCAAAGACAACGTACTCGTTTCACACAACTCCGGGGTGTCAGCCGCCAGCAAGATGTCATCGACATATTGAATGAGGGCGACACCCTCGGGCAGAACAAAGGAGTCCAATTGTCTTTTCAAGGCTTGACTGTAGATGCTAGGGCTTTCCGTATAGCCCTGGGGAATTCTACAAAATCGGTAAGACCTATTATTGAGAGTGAAACCAAAAAGGTATCGACTATCGGGATGAATGGGAATTGAAAAGAAGGCATTTTTCAAATCAATAACAGAAAACGTGGTCGCCGTAGGTGGGACCAAAGTAAGCAACGTTGTGATATCCGAAACCACTGGGTACTGGGGTATCACGATCTTGTTTACTTCTCTCAAATCAATGATAAACCGATAGACTTTAGCATCCGTATCCTTTTTCAGAATGGGTAGAATCGGGCTATTACAAACATTATAGGGAACTTCTTCCACCACTCCCACCTTAATCAAATCCTGCACAATCTGTATAAGAGCCTCTTCCCCCTCCTGCGAAATACGATACTGTGGAAGGCGTGGTAACACCGCCCCCTCCTGGACACTAATGTGAACAGGCGGAATCACCATCTGTCCCACATCAGTATCCGAAGTGGCCCACAGAGCACGGGGGAGGGCAGCAAACACAGCATCTTCTGTAGCCACACACATCCGTTCAGACAGGGGGTAATTGTCATTCAATATCACCCGCACTCCAGCAGGGGAACACCGGATCGTAGCTCTGAAGTGCTTCAGCATATCAAGGCCCATAATATTATCCGGCGTGCTCGAAGCTAACAAAAACGGACAGGGTGCAGAAAAGGAATTAACCCGAAATGCAAGGGGATGCGAAAGAGGGCTTCGGGAGAGTGTTCCATCAAACCCTACCGATGTAACCATTAAGCCAGATGGGGGAGCCCTCGGAACCAATTGTTTAGACAGCGCACTACGAGTCGCTCCTGTGTCCACTAGAAACTGATCAGTGGAGCCCAAAACCTCAGCTGATATGTAAGGACCCCTCTGATCAACTGGCACCTCAACTGATTCTAACCCCCATCCAACGCATTCCTATGCATGCTGAGAATCATGATACCCAGACCGGTCAATTCCCGACACTTGATACTGATTTTGTCGATCAAAAACATTAGACCTATCTCGTTGCTGCCTAGCAAGGTCAAAACGAGCGTGATCAGTAGAATTCCCTCTAAAATTCGAGAAACCCCCTCTACCTCTGGGGCCACTCTGAGTGTGTCCCTGACCGTGCCCCTGCCGTGAAGCATGCAACGCTGGGCATTCTCTGGCCCAGTGCCCCGATTGCTTACAATACGCACATTGATTCCTATTCAGATCAAATCGGCCCGAGGGAGGACCATAAAATCCTCCCCTACCTCTATTTACACCCCGTAGGGGCGGACCATATACTTGTGCTAACATCACCTTCGTTATTAAATCCTTCGATTTCTTTTCCTCCTGCCCCTTCGCTTCTAGCTCCTGGCGCTCATAGTACTGAGCTATAGTCAGAAGGGCTGTCGGGGTCGTAGTGGACCAAGAACTTTCACTCGCTTTGAGGCGAGCTGCAATTGCCGGTAATAAATTCGCCACATATTTGTCAGCAAAAAGGTGCCGACCCGTATCATCCGTAAGAGACTGACCACTAAAATCATGGAACGTCTCCTCAAAGCGCGTAAAGAAATCTGCAACTGATTCATCGGCCTTCTGCTTACACGAGGCTAGCATATTCCAGTCAATCTTTTTAGGGGGAATGATGGTCTTCAACTTAGTCAAAATAGCAGCGGGGAGATCTAAAATAATCTGAGGTGGTTTCTGCGCGGGCTTTCTCTCCCTATCCTCATCCTCAAGTTCGGACCATCGAGCCTTAAAAGTGGCAACATCATCTACCTTCCGCACGGATCGCCACATATCTGGTGGTAGAATAAGCCCAAAGAACAAATCTATATCCGCTAAGGTCATAATACAAGAATTCAAGGCCCCCTCGACTTCTTCGTAAAAGGCCGCTGGATTCTTGCGGGGATCAGGCAACGCATTCTTTAATGCCATGACGTCAGCCCTGTGCCAGGGAGTATAAACCCAATTAAACACAAAATATCCCTTAGCATCGGCGGAGGTAATATCCGAGCTAGTCCCCGCTCCTTTAGGAGGAACATACAAAGGCGCCGCCTCGCGCATTGGTTTAGCATGCACTGGATCGCTCTTATCTGATTGAGAGATGGATGAATGGCCGCCTCCAGTACGCGAATCCGACCGCCTTTCCTCCTCAAGATGTTGGCGCGCTTTCTCTTTAAGGTCTGCTGCCGCATCCCGCAACGCAAACAGTCGCCGAACTGCTTCAGGCGCCTTAGAGGGAGAGAAAACACCATTACGCAATGCTTTAGCATCCAATACCACATCGTCAGGTTCAAAGACGCTGGAATATTTCCGAAAGGCACCAATCACTTCATCAGAAAAGTGTCCCAAAAAATACAACCTTTCTCTATCCTGCCACGACTCCCAAGAAGCCAACAGTTCATCAAGGGATAACTTGCCCTTACATGCACGATAAGAAACCTGCCGAAGCTCACCCATTCGCTCAGCCGATAACATGGACCGCGTGTCTACCTTACTCGAACCCGATCCAGAATCTTGTGGCCTCGGGGCAGACGCTCCGACATAAGGAGGCGGAGAACGATCTAATAAATAAAAATCATCGTCATGATTATTAAGGACAGGATAGAGTGGCTGACGAACAGCATATTGACCCGAGACTTGTAACCTATGTTCTTTCTCTTGTTTCTCCGTCTGTTCTCTTTCCTCCCGACGCTTTGCTTCCTGCGCTCTCACATGATCATTCTTTCGTTGCTCTTTATCAAACAGCGCTTTCTTGCGTTTCTCTCGCTCACGCACTTCCTTCACCCATAGTCGCACACATTCAAACATGTCTTGCCGCGCACGCCGTTTACACATACACTGTTCCACATACTCAATCTTACGTATATCAAACGACCCATACAACGGCCACCGTAACTCAGGATCCTTCTTGGTATATTTCCTCCATACTGTGCTGTACATTATGGAGGAAAGACCATGCTTCACATACATATCCCTATTAGGAGTCCCCTCTGGGGGAGCTGGAGCAGATTCCTCGAGGTTTAACCGGTTTCCAAAACAGCAGCACCACTTACGGAGTGCGCTAAAAGCAGGCATGCTCAAAAATAATGCAGAATATGCAGTATTATCCAAAAAATGGCACTTAAACGTTGTGCTGGTCAAAGTTACACAGTTCCGGAGAAATATCTCCACATTACCTGCCTATATGTGTTGCAACGCATATATTCTCACAATAATCAATACAAGATATGACCGGTCATCGCAAATCAAACTCAAATAGCCAACCCAGGCTTCAAAAACTCGGAGCAAGTACCGTACAACGGTTCTTACCAATCAAGAGTCCAGATTCCAACTGCCAAGCTCCGAAATTCGCCCAAACGGCTGTCACGGCAGAACCGACAGAAGAGGTCTCAGTCGAGGACCGGCGCCACCCAGATGGTCAGCTCGGAAGGGAAGGAAGAAAAACCTCGGGATGCCAGGACTAAAGTGCCTCTGGCAGTGATCACATCCCCGGCCAAATTCCTCACCTTCGTCGCGACCAATCCTTCGAGCATCTGAGTCGCCGATAATAATTAGGAGACAGGCCCTGGGGGATGGGGTCATCAGGGCCAATAAATTAGAATAAGAAGGGGAACCACACAGCCCCCCTTCTTAAAAAATTAAAATAAATAAAAGACTGGCATCGTGCCGGAGGCCATGCCCCCTCCGTGCAGCACTCTGCAAACGCGCCCCCAACAGGCATCTCCAGTATGCGCCAGGGAGCTGCGCTGCAGACAGGTGTTCTGAGGCCAAGCCCCTTTTTACACCTCTCTGCAACGCAGCTCTGTGGCGCTTACTGGAGGTACCTAGTGGTCTAGTTTGACCCTAGGGACCCTTAGGATTCAAGGGGACTTAATCTCTCAACTTAGAACAGCCACAGGGCGCGTGTACATAGTGGTGAAGGGAGGGGACGGGGCCTGAGGTGACGTGTGCAAACACGCACTATGGCACGTTTTAAATTGGGGATATAATTTCCCTTCAATACTGAGGGCCCCTGGGGGCTAACTAGCCCACCAAGTGCTTCCAGTAAGCGCCACTGAGCTGCATTGCAGAGAGGTGGTCCAGGCCGTGCCACTTTTTACACCTCTCTGCAACGCAGCTCTGTGGCACTTACTGGAGGTACCTAGTGGGCTAGTTGGACCCTAGGGACCCTCAGGATTCAAATGAACTTAATCTCCCAACTAAAAACGGAGACAGGGCGTGTTTACACAGTGGTGAAGGGAGGTGACGGGGCCTGAGTTAACGTGTGCAAAAACGCCCTGTGGCCTGTTTTAAGAGGTAGTTTTAATCCCCATGCCCTATTATATACTAGGGGTTTACAGAGGAGGTCATGCTAATCACAGGGGGACCCCAACGCATAATGTTCCCTAGTGTATGTAGGTGTTTTCACTGTATTCTAAGTGTCTTTTAACATAGCACTGGCTCTAGGACTGGTTAGTCAGACTCAGTTACCACCAGCATCCGTCTGAAAAAAGTTGAGGGTACAGGATGATTTTGCAACAAAGCTTCTTTCTGCTCTTCTTTTTGTTCTTTCTGCACGTTATCCTTCTTCCTGCACTTATCTTCGTATTTGAGGACTTGTGTTGCTTCTTTCTGCACTTCTTTTGTTTCTTTCTGTGCATTTTTTCTTCTTTCTTCACCTTTCCTATCTCTGTAGGCATAGTTAGAAATTAGCATTTAAAAAACCTTTGAAATTCACAGAAAAAACCATAGGTTTCAGGCACGTTATAGTTAGGAATTAGCATTTAAAAAACCTCAGAAATTCACTGAAAAAACCATAGGTTTCAGGGGTGTTATAGTTAGCTGGACTTTTCACTTGTACAAAACCATTGAAATTCCCCTGTTATAGTTAGTTCAGCTAACTATAACTCGCGCGCCCGCAATGCACTGCTGATGACGTCACATATTACATCACTCATGACAAGCGGGCGCCGAGAAAAAAGGGGGGTCCCAAAACGCGTTTTCCCCATGCATTTTTCCATAGGACCTTTAGTCGAAGGTACAGCCCGAACGGCTGAACAGAATTATGTGAAATTTGGTGGAGAGGTAGCCATAAGGTCAAGGAAGTGCCTCTCGTGTAAATCTGTTCAGTATTTCCTGAGAAAATAGCATTTAAAACCATATCAATATCTATAAGCGCGCACCGTGCGCTCTGTGCACGCACCCTGCCGTGCGCAATTCTGATTGGTTGTTAGATGTCAGTAAACATTCGAATCGGTCGAAATCAGGAAGTGGCGGCCGCCATTTTGTCTCTCGCATTTTGTCTGCACGGCACGCACAACGCTTCGTGGGCGCTCGGTGCGCGAGTGCCCACAGAGCGCGCACGGCGCGCCAAGCGCACCGTGCGTGCACGGTGCGCGCACGGTGCGCGCACGGTGAAAAACCTGAAAAAAAAAAATATTAATAAATACATAACTTAGCATTTAAAAAAACGTACAAATTCACTTAAAAAACCATAGGTTTCACACACGTTATAGTTAGGAATTAGCATTTAAAAATGCTGATGACGTCAGATATTACATCACTGATTACATATGTGTCTTTCTGAAAAATAAATATTTGTAATATATGTATAGCTAAAGATTAATGGAAGAAGACATGGGTAAATAGGTGTCTAAATACAGTGATGTAATATTTGACGTCATCAGCAGAGGATTGCGGTCGCGTGAGTTATAGTTGCCTGCACTAACTATAACGGGGGAATTTCATTGTTTTTTTACGAGGGAAATGTCCAGCTAACTATAACATGTGTGAAACCTATGGTTTTTTAAGTGAATATAGATATATATATATATATGTCAGCTGCTCGCTTACGTTTTCCGTCGCCTTTCCGCCAACAAACGAGAGTGGACCCAAGATGAGTGCAATTTGTGTTTATTCACCGCCTGCCTTGATCACATGACAACGTAAGGGATTCAAATCACCAAATCTAAAGTGCTAGTGCAGTCAGAGTCATAAGTGAACATGGAAAAAATACTATCATCACAGTATTTTACATATTGAATCAGCGTCACTGTTGTTGTTATTGTTTGCTTGAATGCATTTCCACAATACCTTCTAGATAATACTTGTTAATATATTTTTAAAATACCACACGAAAATGATCTTAATCATATCATTAATATTAATCACACATTGCTAGCATAAATGCTGTTCAGAGAACCAGTGAACATTCCATTTCACACTTACTTAATCCGACAATTATAAATTGATATGGGATTATACCATCCTCAGAAACTCATATCACCTAAGTGTTGTAACAAATACTAAAAAATATAATATAAAGAAAAGTGCAAGTGTTTGTTTAGAAAAATATTTATACACATTTGTATTTTTCTGAAGTTTCCATGTCCAGTAGCTGCAGGTTCCATATGTATTGACATAATGTCTTTGACCTTACTATTGGAGCCCTATGTACTGCTCCGGAAATTGAGTGGAAAAAATTAGCATGTGCAAATAAGCAAGTATATATGGAGACTTTAGTAGATTCAAAACACAATTGATTCCCATGGTTGTAAACATAGACATACATTTGTAGTTAAATAAATAAATACATATAATATCATTAAATATACAACTCAATTGTTAAAATCATCCACTTAAAATCCATAACATTGCTATATTGATTGTCTATATTACAAGGATTAAGTATCCATGTAACTAAAATTCCATGAAGAAATGTAAATTTTTTCTATATAGGTCCCATTTTGATAATAAAAACACACATCTATGAGTTAGAGATCATAGATTACAAAATCGCTAAGTTTCCAAACTGTTTGTAAGCAACTTGTCACTAGGAAAGAGGGATGTTTTGACTCATCTTTAAAAGAGAAGTTCATAGAAAAGGGTTTTATTTAAAATTATTTTTATATATAAAAGATACTCTCATAAAAGATACTTTCATAAAAGATACTTTCATAAAAATGTGCTTTCATAAAAATGTATAAAGGTCCTCACTTGTGTTAAGACCCCTTGGCTGTTTGGTATCTAATTCCAGTATAAACTGAGTTTCCAGTCTTCTCAGCTTGGCTTCCCTGTTTCCCCCTCTTTTATCTAATGGGATGGCATCCACTACATAGTATCGTAAGTGTGTGAGGTTGCTTTCTTGGCATTCTTTAAAATGTCTGGCCACAGGGTAGCTTGGATCATTGTTAGTGATGGCTCTTGTATGTTGCAGAATTCTTTTGCGCAAATTTAGTACTTCTAATGTATTTCAAATTGCAGCTGCACTCTAAGACATAGACCGCATACTCAGTCTTGCAGGTCAAATGTCGAGTGATAGGCCGGGGAATTTTATTGAAAGCTGTAAAGTATTCTGTCTTATTAATACCAAACTTACAGGCCTTGCAACTAGTACATTTAAAAACACCCTTTTCTTGCAGTGAGCTAAGAGCTGGTATCCTGGTCTTCAGGATTGTTACATACCAGGGCATTGCCCATAGATGCAGTTTTTCTATGTGAAATAGCTGTTTTATTTGTAAAGTTTGCCCTATAATAGGGTCATCTAGAATTATGGGCCAGCTGCGTCTCATTATCCCTCTAATCTGTTTTTCTTGTCTTGAAAATGACATAATGAGACGTATGGGTTCATTTTCTAGTCCCAAAATGTTTTCGGGTGTGGCCTCCAGCTTATTTTTATATGTTAGTAACTCATCCCTGGACTTTTGTTTAGACTTTACTATGGCTTTATCCACTACTTTTGTCTTATACCCTCTTTCCAAGAATGTGGCTTTGCTCTCCTTTTGTTTCTTTTCACATTCTATCTCACTGCTACATATTCTTCTTATGCAAAGCATTTCCCCATAGGGGATGCTGTCTATCGGGTGTCGGGGGTGCGCGCTTGATGCATGCAATAGTGCATTACCCGCCGTTTCTTTTCGATACAGAGTGGTCGATATGGAATTATTATGAATTGTAATTTGTACATCAAGAAAAGTTACAGTTTCCTTGCTTATACATGATGTGAACTTTAAATTGACATAATTCACATTCAGTTGTGTTATAAATTCATCTACGCTCTTCTCTGTGCCATGCCATATTTTAAATAAGTCATCTATAAATCTCAGCCAACAAATTATATTTTCCTGACAGACATGATCATACAGCTTCTTGAGGACCAGCTCCTCCCACCACCCCATGAATAAACATGCATAACTGGGGGAGAAGCTGTCCCCCATTGTCACACTCTGCACTAGTTGATATATCTGATTCTTAAAAAGGAACAAATTATTGTTTAGACAAAAAGTCAATAAGTCAATGATCATTCTGTTATGTTGGACATATTGCATAGGTCTTCTGGATAGAAAATATTCCGTGGCTCTTATTCCATCCCCATTTCTTATGCAAGTGTAAAGTGATGAAACATCCAATGCTATCATGCAGTATCCTTTTTGCCATGGTATGTTGTTGATTTTTCTCAAAAAGTCCCTTGTATCTTGTACATAGGAATCTAAGCCATGGACATGTTCTTGCATGAAGTAATCAATGTAAGTCGACATGTTCTCAAAGGGTCCATCACAGGTCAAAATAATTGGTCTCCCTAGTGGCTTATATCTGTCCTTGTGCACCTTGGGGATGAAGTAGATTTGTGGTATGGTTGGGTGTTCCTTTTTAAGATATTTAAATTCATCAGGGCTTATCATTCCCAAATTTTTCCATGCCAATAATTTTGGCATAAAACAGTCCTCGATATTTTAGAATTTTTAGAGGGAACTTTTTCTTAGCATTCTGTGTTGCCCAGTTGTCCCATTGTCATATATTGCTTCAGAGGGCAGAGGACAATGTTCCCACCCTTGTCCGCGTTTCTTACGACCACCTCTTAATCTTTTCGAAGTCTCTCAATCAATTGACCATATTTTCTTTCGTGGTCTGTAATTTTCCTTTTATTCTTATTGATATCGATGTTGAGTCTTTTGATTTGAGCCATAATTTGATCATTGAAAATGTCTATAGAATCTCTCGGCATTGTTGGTGTGAATTTTGATTTTGCTTTAAAATTCGTATTTGGTTTGCCGCCTTTTTCCATGTTGAGGATTCCACTGCCTTGTGAGTCATTGAGATAGTCATAGTACAATTCTTCATCCTCTGTGTGAGCACTATCTTTTTCCAGGTTTTGTAAATCCCTCAATGTTTCTACATCTGCTACTGTAAGATTGGGAATGTTCGTTGTGTTTGTTGTAGTCTGGCCAGTCTTCTTATCTTTGTTGAATAATTGTAGCTTATGATATTTTCTCAATTTTAGTTTTCTAATAAATCTATAGATATCTGCTCTTGTTTGTGTGTAATTCATGTTCGTCTCGGGACAGTATGACAAACCAAGGGAAAGAAGTTGCTCTTCCGCAGCGCTCAGCACAATATTTGATATATTAATGATGGTATTGGTGTTGGTGGGGGTAATATTGGGTAACGTTTTTATATTTGATTCCGTTTCCAAGCACCCCGTCCCCTTGTCGGATGTTTGGGTTTCGCGCCTTCTTCTTGCCTTTCTCCTCTCCCGCCTGTTTTTGGTCCTTCGTTTTTTGTCGGTAAGTTCCTTGGGGGCAAGGTTGCTCTGCGGCTCCATCTGACATATTCCAATTCTTTTCCCAATGTTGGTTTGATGGTGTTTTGGGTTGCACGATTCCTTTCTCTTTGTCCCTCCGTGTCAGACTCACTTTCCCGCGCTGAGCTCTGATCCCAGATTGAGGCGGCCCCTGCCACGGACTGCCCCATATTATTGGAATTTGCCCCCTGTGTTCTTCCATCTTCTGTTGCCTTTCTGAACGTGTCAAACTGAAGAGCAAATGTAAAAATCTGCCCCTTTGCATGGTCCTCTTTATCACGCTTAAATTTATAAGCTTTTCTTTGTTCGATTTTGTCCTCCTCCTTGTTCAGTCTGCTGGTCATTTCATCATAGAATTTTTGTCTATCATTATCAGCATATTTTACTAATATGGCCACAAGTTTGCGTGATGATTCCAAATTGCATTGTGCCCATTCCACCATCATTGCTGAATGTGGTGTTTCGTAACTTGGGGCAATCATAATCCTTAAGCCCCTGGGAATCCTCCCCACATCAAGGTATTTTTGTAAGGATTTTGCTTCCCACCACTTCGACATCTCCTGGCGCATTAATTTCTCAAGTGCCCGATATTTTTCCTTCAGGCTTCTTAGTCCCCCACTTGCTTCCTCATTAGCACTCCCAATGGTATCCAACTGCTCCGGAGCTGTTTCAGAGAACATTTCCTCCGCAGCGGATTCCCGATCCCTCAACGCTGCAGTGGACATGTTGGGCGGTTATTATATTCACAAAATTGTATTAGCGATCTATCTTAGCTTGCACAATGCCGCCAAAGATAGAATTGCTACTGCACACCTCCCCACCTGCGAAGTCCTTTACCTTTTTTGGAGAGTTCACAGTCCCAATGCAGCCGCTTCACGCCACTTCGCTCGTCTGCCTGCGCCGGTCTCCGTCCGGTATCGGTATTGCCGCGGCAGGGGGCTTCGTGTATCCCTTTCCGGCCAATGTCGGGTGCCTCAGGTTTCCCAGTCCCACCGAAGCCTCAGTGTTACCCGGTACATCCGGAGGCTGATTTCTTTGCCACGAAGCCGTCTCACGGGGAGGGGTTCCACTTATTCCGGAGGAAATCAACCCAGATAATACGTCAGCTGCTCGCTTACATTTTCTGACGCCTTTCCGCCAACAAATGAGAGTGGATCCAAGATGAGTGCAATTTGTGTTTATTCACTGCCTTGCAAGTCTTGCCATTACGCGTTTCAGCAGTCGCCTGCCTTAATCACAAAACAACGTTAGGGATTCAAATCACCAAATTTAAAGTGCTAGTGCAGTCAGAGTCATGTGTGAACATGGAAAAATTACTATCATCACAGTATTTTACATATTGAATCAGCATCACTGTTGTTGTTATTGTTTGCTTGAATGCGTTTCCACAATACCTTCTAGATAATACTGTTAATATATTGTTTAAAATACCACACGAAAATGATCTTTATCATATCATTAATATTAATCACACATTGCTAGCATAAATGCTATTCAGAGAACCAGTGAACATTCCATTTCACATTTACTTAATCCGACAATTCTAAATTAATATGAGATTATACCATCCTCGGAAACTCATATCACCTAAGTGTTGTATTAAATACAAAAAAAATACTATAAAGAAAAGTGCAAGTGTTTGTTTAAAAAAATATTTATACACATTTGTACTTTTCAGAAGTTTCCATGTCCAGTAGCTGCGGGTTCCATATGGATTGACATAATGTCTTTGACCTTACTATTGGAGCCCTATGTACTGATCTGGACATTGAGTGCAAATATTAGCATGTGCAAATAAGCAAGTATATATGGAGATTTTAGTAGATTCAAAACACAATTGATTCCCATGGTTGTAAACATAGACATACATATGTAGTTAAATAAATAAATAAATACATATGTATATATTGTATTTTTTTCCCTTCTAAAACAAGTTAAAAAAAATCAACCTCTCCAGCCAAAAGGTAAGGGAAACTTAACCCAAATCACTTAGAAATATCTAAAATGGAATAAAACACTAACTACTCATACAACTAGGCTTAGCCAACTCTTACTATACACTTAAACCTACATTTCAACCAATATCATAAAAACGTAAATATAAATAATGGGAATTGGGGTACTGTAGAGGGGATAACAACTCAAACCAAACTTCTCGGAAAGGGAGCCCCAAGGCTCCCTTAATGTCCTCCCATTGGCTTAGGACATCAGACATTTTTTACTCCAGTGATGCAACACAGACATTTAGGTTCAACAGCAGTCTACAGTCATCCCTGCCGAATCTTGATTCCAGTCTTCGTCTGGCAAGTGGTGCTGGAGCTACAGGTTGTGCAGCTGAAGATGGTGCAGGCTCTTATTCCATCCCCATTTCTTATGCAAGTGTAAAGTGATGAAACATCCAATGCTATCATGCAGTATCCTTTTTGCCATTGTATGTTGTTGATTTTTCTCAAAAAGTCACTTGTATCTTGTACATAGGAATCTAAGCCATGGACATGTTCTTGCATGAAGTAATCAATGTAAGTCGACATGTTCTCAAAGGGTCCATCACAGGTCAAAATAATTGGTCTCCCTGGTGGCTTATATCTGTCCTTGTGCACCTTTTTTCCCTTCTAAAACAAGTTAAAAAAAATCAACCTCACCAGCCGAAAGGTAAGGGAAACTTAACCCAAATCACTTAGAAATATCTCAAATGAAATAAAACACTAACTACTCATACAACTAGGCTTAGCCTACTCTTACTATACACTTAAACCTACATTTCAACCAATATCATAAAAACGTAAATATAAATAATGGGAATTGGGGTACTGTAGAGGGGATAACAACTCAAACCAAACTTCTCGGAAAGGGAGCCCCAAGTCTCCCTTAATGTCCTCCAATTGGCTTAGGACATCAGACATTTTTTACTTCAGTGATGCAACACAGACATTTAGGTTCAACAGCAGTCTACAGTCATCCCTGCCGAATCTTGATTCCAGTCTTCGTCTGGCAAGTGGTGCTGGAGCTACAGGTTGTGCAGCTGAAGATGGTGCAGGTGGTAGGGAAGGTGGTGCTGGTGCTGCAGCTTGGCCAGCTCTATATGATGTGGCACATTGTGCAGGTGGGTCCGGTGCAGATTGTGGTACAGCTGGTTTTGTAAGGTTTTGTGCACGAGAGGTGCTGGGCAGGTTGTGTCTGTCCCCATGTTGTGTTGCAGTGGCTGACACAACACCACTACGTGTGGCTGCTTTTAGGGCACCCTGAGAGAATGCTATACAGTGCCCTCCAGCTCTCTCCTCCTGGTAACGCTTTTCCATTTGCTGGTAGCCCTTGGCAACACTGATGGCATGTCGGTAGCTGTCCTTGCATTGCTTGAACACTTTACCAGTCTCCGGTTCCATGTTGTCTGTAATGATATACACACATGGCAAGATGTTAGAAATATGACAAAAAACATGGGCTAACAAGTCTCTATAACACTCAGGTTTACTGCAACAGGAAAGCAACGGTCTTAGAAAAAGGTTTTCCACATAAAACTTAATTGAGCAAATCAAAAGGGAAGTACATTTCATAACACAATATCAAATTATTACCTTTATGGTAATGTTTGGTATTGCACATAGCAATGGCAGAGGCCTAGATTATCAGTGGATGTTCTCCTAAGTGAAATGCTGGCATGTACAAACACTCAGACAGAGTCTACCAGGGGAATGTACCCAGGGCATGATATTTGCCCATATGCATAGTATGAACTGGGTGCATTAGGGGAATACTACTAGCAGTGGCGGACGGTGACATTTGAAAGTGGTGGGGCGTAAAATGTTTGGCATACTTCAGCATAGTGAGCGAGCGTAGCGAGCGAGCCCGAACAACCTAAGGGGGGTTCGTGGGGGTGTTCCCCCCGAAAAATTTTTGAAAAAAAGAGTGGAAAAATGGTGCATTTGCAAGCAAATTTGAGAAAGCAGAAAGGTTAATAAAGCAATGAAGAAAGTGCAGTTATTACAGTAATAAAGAGATCATGTCATATAACATAGGTAGCTGCTTATTCAGTATAACCACAGAGCTAAATAACAGACTTTGAGATATAATGCATTTCTGAGTACCTCACAGGTGTTTTTTATTTAACAAACAACTAAACAGGTGGTCGGAAACTAGCAGCATTGAACATACATATGTTTACTTTTTGTATCTAAACTCAGCACGTCTGTCTTTAAGAGCAGCAAACTTTTCAATTACTTGAACGTTAAAATCAGAGATATTTTGAACTAACTTGCTCTCTATAGAAAGCATTGCCAAAGCATTCAGTCTTTCCTGAAGCATGGTGTTTCTTAGGAATGTCTTAATCCTCTTTAAGGCGGAAAAAGATCGTTCTGCCTCTGCTGTTGTCATAGGAGTGGTTATGACAATTTTAAGTAAAGTCACTGTCTCTGTAAATGTCTTTTCCATATTAAGTTTATAAATTAAAGTCAGCAAAGCCCTGGCATCTCTGGCATTTCGGTACACAGGCATTGAGTACAGTACAGTCAGCTCACTTTTGAGGTCCTCTTGGTTGAGCATGGGATAAGCTTCCACAGCCTCATGCAGAGCATGCTGAGGGAAGGATTCACCATATTTTGCAAAGTTTTGACTTTCCAATAATGCGGCACTCACCAAATGTTTTGTGAAAGCAAACCGTTCTTGTGCATGCACAATTACAATGTCACATATCTCCTTTGCATTTCGGACCAGAGTGGTGATGTTTTTCCTGTGGTTTCCAAAAGTTGAAGCCTCTGGCAGTTTGCTGTCTAAATTGTCCACCTCATTTCTCACTATGCTTATGCGCTCGACAAACATAGCGGTATTTCTTTTCACAGAGACAGTATCGATCTCTCGTGCTTGTAACTGATTGTATAAATTTTCGACAGCTGACATTATGTCTTGAAATAAAAACAGAAAGAACTGAAACTCTCTATCTTCTAGTGTTCTAGCAAAGCCACGGGCTTCACTTTGAGTTTTGAAATCAAAGGTGTCATTGACTTCTATATTATGAAAACATTTCACAAGGTCCTCCCTATATTGATATATTAGTTGCACTGTACGTATGTTAAAGTTCCAACGAGTTGAGGATCCCCTTGGAACCCTTTTGTCCACAATCTCCTGAAGTGCTTCCGTTCTTTTTGGGGAACGTGAGAAGAATGCTGCCATGCCTCCTACATCCAGAAAGAAAATTCGTGTCTCGGAGATCTTTGATACTGCCTGCTGCATAATAAGATTAAGTTGGTGGGCGTAACAGTGCACGTAATGAGCATAAGGGTACACATCTCTAATTCTTTTCTGTACTCCACCAAGGCTTCCACTCATTACGGACGCACCATCATAGCTTTGTGCAATCATTTTTTTTTTTTGGTGCACCTCTGGAAAAATGAAGTTGAGTTGACGCAGTATAGCTGCAGTAATGGTTTCTGCAGTAGAGTCTCTTAAATGAGTGAAACCATAGAACCTCTCCACAACATTATTGTCATTGTCCAGGTACCGAAAGACTAATACGGACTGTGTTTGTGTGGCCACATCAGTGGTGTCATCAGCCTGAATAGCCACAAAGTCTGTGTTTTGCAACTCTTGGACAATATGGCTTCTCAGAATTTCGAGCATACACTCAAGGAGTTCATTTTGGATAGTTTTAGAGGTGCCCTTAAAGACTGTAGCAGTTGCTAAATGTACTTCCATTTCTTTGTCTATGCTTGCTATTAAATCCACAAGGCCTTTGAATATTCCTGGATTTGTGGAATCTTCTGATTCATCATGGCCTCGCAATGCCAGTTCGAAAGCACCACAGAAACAAATGCAATCAATTAATTTTGATAGTATGTGCCTATTCCTATCAACTGTTTCATTGTGTTTCTGTATTGTTTGGCGGTATGCACTGCTTATGTGCTGCTCAATCGGTGTGTCTCCCAACATTCCCAGTCTTGTTACGTTTTCCATATGCTTTTTTGTGTGTGCATGCTTCTTGATTTTTTCAGACAGATGCTTCAAGTCTATCACTCCTTCTCTTGTCCAAGGAAAATCACCATTAAACAGCAAGCAGGGGAAGCAGAACAGTTTGTTTCTTGTCGGACAACCTGTAAGCCATTCAGCTTTTGTGTACCAGGTGTTTGAGAATGTACGTGTGTAAGATTTTCCTCTGTCCTGGGTAACTTGTTGTAGTTGTAGGTCTGGCCGATCAGGTCCTAATCTCTTTATCTGTAGTTTCTCTTCTAGTTGCCGTGCATGGAATGACCGTGTAATTAATTGTTCTACCGTATTCATCATGTCGATGTTGTCCTTACCAATATGAAAGAAGCCTGTCAATAGTCAAAGTACAACGTATAAGATTTGGTGCAATAATAGCATATTTCAGTATAAATACATCTACCTAGTACCTTGTGCATTTTCGCAATAGATCTCCAATCCAACAGCTCCCCTTTGTGCAACAGGACTGCTAAAAATACATCCTTACCGCTGCTCGCTGCCTCTGTGTGCCATAGTGGTTGCTGAAGGCACTGAAACAGACACTGTTTGAGGGCCTTGAAGAAGGCAAGGAATAGATAGTGCCTTTCACAACCGTTATTACCCAAACCACAGGGCTAAGGCTCAGTATTAGTAAATTCCATCCACTGAGGGAGGGTACAATGTACAGAATGTGCACCCACCCCAACCACCATGTAGAGTGACCAGAAACATAGCCCTAACTCCAATCTACATAAAAATATCATCAGTTTCCTTACCTTTAACACTGGTGTTTGCTGGGTAGTAGCTGGGATGAAAGAGCAGCAAAGGAGGTTGGGGCCTCTTGTTCTTTGTCCAAAAATTGCCCAAAAATTAGGTCAAGGTTCCAGTTGCAACTTGTCAGGCTTTACCAGGTGCTGAAAATAAAAATATAACAATTTATTTTTGAAAGATTAGGGTAATCAAACAAAGACTGGGGGAAAAAAACATAACGCTACAATTTTTACCTTGCAGTTTGCATGCAGCTTAGATGACAGTTCATAGCTCACTGTTGTATGTTAGGATTTTTACTTACAAACTTCAATTAACAAAATGATCTCTCTGACAAATGCAGTGACTCACTGACCTCATGTGCATTTTGTGACCTGCATCAGGTACATGAACTCTCCTGAAGCCTAATCCTAACACTGGGGGTTTCCAGCTCAGAGGGGAATAAACAGACTGAAAATGTCAGTGATGATGGGCCAGTGCAGCAGTGGGAAAGTGTCTGCTGTGCGGGAAGAATTAGAAACAATTGGGGCTAATACCCCAATAGTAGGCCCATTTTGAAATATTTCGTCTGCCTTGCAAAGGTGGTCGAGCATTTAAAAAACATGATGTTGGTGGGGCAGCTTTCTTTAAAAATCCGCCCACCTCTATGTGTACAGCACAGCACTTACTATCAAAAGAGTGGCTGGTGGTTCTTGAGCATCGGCATGATGTTAGGCATGTTTTCAGGTTTTAAGGAATGTGGCTGAGTCAATGGAGGCACTGAGGATTTGCGTTAGTGCTTCGTTTATTGGTAGGAGTCCATTGCTGAAAGCGTGGTGGGAGGTAGCATACTACCTATTCAGCTCTAAGATTTCATATACCAATCATTCCAAAATCACGACACAGACTATGCCTTAAAAAATCATTCGAATTTTTCAGAAAAGGCTGTATTCATTTGATATAATCTCGATATGAAACATTTCTATCTATCCTTTGCTTTAAATACACATCTTAAATAAAAAAACAGTATCTCTCATTCCCCCATGAACAATTATTACAAACAAAAGAGTAGGAATCATGATCAAGTGACACATCGAGCCCTTATTGAATTATATACTTGTTAGTGGCCACTTTGCAACTGGGGTGTAGAACTGAGCGCGTCATCAGCACTGCAGTAAACATTCTTGCAGTAGAGTATGCGTTATGATTCTTTATGGAAGGCAGGGCAGCCTGTGCTTATTATGACTCTCAAAAAAATTATTTAAATAGGCACGCATGGTCACCGATCAACAAATTGTTGCCTGGCATAGTAGGAGATCATTTGGGGAAATGTAATTTCACGTAGGGTTGTTTGCAGTGCTTATTTTGTAAAAGAATAGGTGCTCAAAGCTCGGCTCAGAAGACTGCGACCAGCGCTGTGCAATGTCGGCAAACGTCAGGCACACTAGAGTTATCTCACCATAAATAACAGTAACAGGCGGATTTACAATTACCTATCTCAGAACTTTTTTCACATGTTAGGAGTTTTTGGTGCATCTTTGTATGCTGTGTGACGTATATCTGGGATTTGAACCCTGAACTTTTTAATATCGGGCAGATTTATTTCCACCAATAAATATATATATCTGCTCAGCTGTGATCATAGTAGTGGTTATCTGGCCCTATGTCTGGTGTGGGGAGCGTCGAGAAAGAAATGACCGGTTGTGATAGATGAAAAAAACCGTGGGAGTGAGGGAGAGATTAACTAGGCCGCGGCCGCGTACTACGTAGGTTCGTTTGGGCCGTTTGGCAGAGACACACTAACTAACGTAACACTCAGACTCAGGCATAGCTGAAATTCGTCTTGCAGTCGCAGCCGCACTCGCAGAAAATATTCCGACCCGACCTCTAGAGCCTTACTCGTCCTGTAGTTTCTCTTGGCAAAGTTTGTAAAAGGGCAACATACATTTCATTAAAAGTCAACTTTTACAGGTTGGAAAGATATCTGTGCAAAGATACAGTATATCGATGTATCCTGCGTAGACTTTCAAGGCCCGAGGGGTACTTTATATAGGAGTGATGCCCGCCAGGTTCGATTAAAAGGGGACTTGCATTATTAGCCCTCGCTCCAAAATGCAGCATGCTGTTCTCTGACAAGCCAGAGTTCACAGACGTTTGGAATAAGTAAAATAACTATTTATACCCATGGAGGAATGAAATCCACTAAGTGCAGAAAGAATATGAGTTCTATAATCGGTCACCCAAGAGTACCCCACTTACCTCGCTTTTGTTACGTCCTTCCTTCAGGTTCCGCTGTAAACCATCTCTGCTAGTATAAGTGCCCTGCGCCGCTCACGGCGTCTTTATTCAGAGTTTGCCGGCTTAGAACACCGGCAATATGAAGCCCACAGCTCAGTGGTCTGCGCGAAGCACCCCTTCTCTATTGTAAGATTCGTCCCTAGTTTGTACTTTCGAACAAAGCGCTGGAATAAAAGGTGCGCTGATTACCTGTATTTGTCCCGGTTTTACAACGCGCCCCCGCTGTGAGGTCGTCTTTTCGGATTGTGAGACAAGGTGTTTATTTTAGACTGAAGGTCTCTTTAAGCGAGGGCGGGAGCCGGCCCTTCTTTCTGCCCCCAATTGCACGACTCTGGCAAACAATGTTGGCTGTCAGTGGCACTAAACACTGAATAAACTGTTTTGCAGTCCAAATGCTTGCAGACTTTAGCTAGGGGCGACACCAAACGAGTTCACATAGGGGCGAGCACTTAGCTGAGATGAAACTCGATTTTATTCCCGTGTTCAATAACTTGTTATACAGAGTACACTGTGACCAGAATTACTCTGGGTTAGCTAACATTTTTGGTGGATATGTAGTGAAGTAACGCAAAATGATGGGGGACCCCTTGCAGAATGTGACGAGTTTCCCGATATATCACATATATGGGCTGGATGGGGTCCCCTTAAAAGATTGGCGCCCCCCTCCGCCGCAGTAACTGCAGGGACCTAGGTTACCTCCTTAGATTTGGGAATTAATGCACCAGATGTTAAAAGCGATTTGCTCAGGATCACACATTAGGCAAATAAGAAAATGGAGGCCCGAGGCCGGATATCAACTTCCTGCCGCCAAACTCTATAACTTAGTCTTAGAGACTAGATCAGTATAGGGGCAGCAAACGCCCTTCGGTACAAATGTTTCCAAGTAAATAATTATTTTAGAGGGTTCACCCTACAAATCAAATATTCACGAAGGCATATATTTGTATATTCCGAATCCTGACGAACACCGGAGGACCTGATTGTAACTACAGTTCCTGTGCTAGAACTACTCCACCAGCAATAGATTGACAAGGAAGGTCACACTTCAAACCACTCTCCATCATTGATGATTCCTAACTACATTTCACTAAGAGGGCACTTCCTGAAGTTGTTACTTTAGGGTGTCCCACTTCTTATGCAGTTTTATATAGCGGGAACTAGACGGTGACCCGAAGGTATTAATGCGCTTTGCATGAGCACCAGTTAGGTCACGCAAGGATACATTCATTTTTTGGTAGGCACAGGAAAATTAAGTGATTTGCCCAGAAGCACAGAATGTTGAGGCGACGCCGAGCCCGAGACTCGAACCTGGCTCCCCAGTTCCAAAGCCGTCAAGTAACAACAAAAGCCGTAGGCATAAAGCTCTGATAGCGTTACAGATGAATAACTTGCCACCTTCAAAGACTGTACAGAAAAGTAAAGTTACTTACAGGTAGAAAGTGCGACTCGTGACTGACTCCGTGTCCGACCGTGAGTGACTCCAGTCATGTGGCAGCACTGGCGCGTGGCGGGGACGAGCGACACGTGCCAACTGCCGAGTCAGCGAGCGTATCAGCGTACGCCTCGGGAAATCAGGCCAATCATACAAGTGCGGCCACCACCCACGCGCGGCACCATGCAGGCTGCGCGCCGTGCGCGGTGTCTTAGCCAATCATGGCGCTGCATCAGCAGCGCACTTCAACAGGATTGGGCCAAGAGCAGGGTTACTCCCTGCCCATAATGAGACCCGGGGGCTGCGGTCCCTCGCCTCGCCACACCCACACTGCCTGAGAATGAGTCGCTAGGGGAGGAGGGGGGAGGAGGGAAGGTCAAGGTATTGTGTGCGTGTGCGCATGTTCGGGCCAGTCATGACTAGCCCAAAAATTGACATGCGCACACTGCTGCTGCTGCCTGCTGCACTATTCGCGCTGACAGCCCCGCCCCCAGTGCCGTCCACATTGAGTCGGGCATATCCCGATTCCCGGAGTGCGTGCGGCGCCATGCGCGAGTCAGTGGCAGGCTCAGCACAGTGCGTGCGACTGCGATCGATTTCCAAATATTTATTTATGCATGCAGATGACTGTGGGGGGGCAACGCGCATCGCCCCCAATGGACGGACCGCCACTGACTACTAGGCACCAAAGTGTTACTCATATGAAAACTACACCCATGTGTCAACTGCTATGCACTACATAGTCAGATGTGTCACCACAGCTACATATCCAGTGTTCATGCTGTACACATCTACTTGAAGCATGTGAGTAGTCGTATCATATGTCACAAGGCAGCTAGCCATACCACAATGTTCCGAAAAATGAGCAAATTGGAATTAAGACGGGGAACAATGGTGGGAAGTGTAATTGGCCACATCACAGTGTCAAAAAGTTATAATTTTAATTCCAGCTAGTTGTAGTTCTGTGTTAGACCACTCATCCGACATCCTGATAAACATTAGATCCCATCTTGTGTATGAGACAAGCTCATTGTATAAAGGAGTGTAATTGACAATTCTAACTGCAATGATAGGTTCCTCAGTGACTGCCATATCAATGCCAGTGTGTACATGGATTCCCTTGCTAGGCAATTTAAGATTGCACATCTTGCACGTCTCATAAAAAACCAGCGTTGGCCCTTAACATTGTATAAACAGACCATCCCTGCATTCAGGAAATGTTGAAATGCAGTGCACCCTGTTTTGTAGCATTTCAATGCTACTACACCTTTACATTAATATGCCTCCTCAGGAACAAGGTAATATCCATGGCATGCACACCCAGAGTGGGATCATCAACAGACCGGACCAGCCATCATAAACACTCATTACCTGATAATACATACATGTACTAAGGCACTCACCAGTGACCTGGGGATCCTAGAAGGCATCCATGTCACCTTTTGTGAATAATGGCTGTCCAGATGGAACACAAGAAATAGGAGTATTGATCTGTCATCATGTGGCAAATGTATCAAGTTTGTTATTTAACTCAGCTACAGACAACATCTAGCAATGTTTTCACATGTTTTGGATCATGTTGCCTAGAGGAAGGGTGTGAAATGACTGACTCAAACACAACAAATGCTCACTGTTGGTTTGTGTAGTACGAGACAATTGGGAAACAATAGGTGCTTCTCTTTTGACTAGAATTTGAGAATGGCAGTCACATCAGACAATGCTTAACAACCTATTCAGAGCTGAGTGTCAGAAAACACTGAACCTACCTCACTTAGATGTCAGAGATAGCAAGGTATTATTTTTAACATCTCACAAGCACATCAGATGCTGAGACTTCAGTCTACCATTGTCCTCCCATACTTGAATTTATGTTAAAAATTGACATTAAGCCAACGTTGGCAGTGTTTATTGTGTTCTCCACCAGTGATGGCATGTGAAAGTATATACAAATGTTGCACGGTGCAACTTAGCATGGCTTGGCCCACCTTGTAAATAGGGTCCTTAGCACTGCATTCCACTACAGCAAACGGCAGACAATAGGTTTGGTGTTGGGTATGGAAAAATAATAGCCAGATATTGTGTTGTTAGACCAGATCATCAAGTCTGTGACTAACTCAGTTCTAACAGCTCAGACTAGGAGGTGTGAGGATGAAGCTACAAGATCAAACGTTACCTTTCTACATGCATGCTACTCAAACTATGCATACTTACAGCAGTAGCACATACAATAGCAAGATTTAACATTGTGTAATAGTTGCTGTGCAGGAGGGTGACCCTTCATACACTTTACTGATCATCACTACATGATGATTTGCAAATCTTTGTGTGCGACATGTAGCAGCACACATATTGGTTCAAATGCAAACTTGCAATTTGTCAATGTGCAGGAAGGGACCCCTACCTGCTCATTAACAATCTTTCCCTACAACGCTGCCAGCCTTGCAGAATGGTGCAAGAGTGCCTGGGTTGGTGCTAGTTAGCAAACATATGCACGAACACATTGTGAAATGCCTGTTTCTAAAGTAACATATCAACATTGTATACAGGTGTTTCCATGGTACACACAGTGTGAAAGCAGACAGTAAGTCTTATTTACTCACCACCTTGCCTGCCAACGATGATCCACAGGTTGTCCAAGACGTCACCCTCCCAGCTAATGCAATCCTGTCACCGATGCTTGAGCTGTTGGACAGTCCTGTCCACACCAACGATACTCTGCATGTGGGTGCGAATGTGGTCCCACCGCAATTTTCTGACATTAACATCGTACCCCTTTAGTACACATCCCCCACTCTCAACCATTCTAGGGAGGTAACATTTAATTAGCCAGAGGAAAGCCCCAAATGCTTCCTCTGACATCCTCCCATCCCTACATTCACCCAGCATCTCCCCCAACACTACTAAACTCACTGGAAAAATAAAAACCCAACTAAATGAACAGAAACTTACAATATCTTTTAACTATATACCCCATAGACACACTCCTGAAAACCAAGAGACAAAATGCAAAAAACACGACTTAAGAAACACTTTCACATCAAAGAATCACCACACTCCTCAAAACAAAAACACACAGCTCAAAAGACACTAACAGTATGATTAAAAGTGAAAGTGAAATCACTATTTCAGGAAACAGGATGCATGCTGACATCACTTCCTGTGTGTTTGCGGCCCGTTTTGTGAGTTTGTGTGAATTTTTTTACCGCTAAAGGTTTAGCGGGAAATTTCTATTGTCAGCGCAGGTACTTTGCGAGTGTATTGTATAGCTGATGTGTAGTTCCAAATGATACATAGGGTTTGCACATGTAGGCAACATAAACTAAGAGATTGGTGTCCAGACTGATTCCAGACACCCCCAAAGGATATGTTAACCTTTAGACGAGAGTGCCACTATAAGCCCCTTACGAAGGAGAGAATAGTTTTGGGCAACTATCGAACATGACAACCCATGAACCCTAGGGATCGTGGAAACAGTACATTACTTTTCGCTCTGTCACTCATGCTCATTTGGTCTCAGAGAGATACACAGAATAAACGATGGGGACTTTTTCAATAAGTATTTTTTGAACCAGTGTCATTCTAGTATAAAATATGTGTGCTGCAACAACCATTAGACAGAAACAGATATATATGATTACAAGCACCAACAGAGTGAATAAAAGGTAGAATTCTAAAATGGTGCTACAACAGTGAATATTTGCAGGCATATATATACAAGGCTGTAATCATGCATACTCCTAAAATGCAATCCTAGCTAAGTCTACCTAAGTGTACCTAACATGTATGTAGGTGTAAAGCCATGAATCCCCCTAAGAAAGAGCCCACCCCATTATCTGATGGGAAAGAACAAAGGACCATGTCTTGGTCTCGAGTTGGACACCCCACAAAGGATGTAAGACTACTGGGTGCTGGAATTTCTGCGGGCAGGAATCTCAGTGTCTTATGTCAGCATGGAAGCTTTTCCTCTTGTTTGCTCAGTGAAGATGTGGTGTTTATATACCCGAAAGGTACCCCCTCAGGGGTTCTACCTAGATGTGTTATGGTACTGTGGGCCTGTCATCCACGGATGGCAATAACAGTGACTTTTGTACAGAGTTATTAAACAGAAAATGGTAATCCTACTGTGATAATGCATAATTAACAAGGCTAGTTTTCGAAGAAAAACACACAACATTTTTTGGCACCTAACTAGGCAAAAGGTCAGCGCCAAGCCGTTATGTAGAACAAGGTAGGACAAATGTAGGTAAAAGGTTGTGCAGCTACGTAGGCCTATATTGGGGTATTTTGGGGCCAAGACAAGGTTAACGCTAATTTGAAATGCGGAAATAAAAACCAACTAAGTGGTAGATGATCTGTAAATATATCATTTTTCAAGCTATTGTATGTCTGGTAACAGTCTATGGATATGGCATGTAACCAGTGTTGTGTTTGTGAATTTTCTTTATCAGATGTGTTTCGTTCAAATAATGTCTAGGCTGTCAACATACAAACCTTAACACATTATTGCTGTGCTATAATTCACAATGTTTGATTGGCAATGCATGCATTAGTCGGAGTTATACTGGTTTCCATAGGTTGTATGTATATATACATGAGGCATTTACGTACCTCATTTCAGTAAGGTGTGTACCACTGTCTTGGGGTTGAAACACACACATATTCATCCACCAAGCATTTACTACTTGTGAAAAGGATTTGGTTGCATGCATGCGGTGCAAAAATGTTAAAGGAATATCTTTTTTATATTTGGTTAGGTGGAATAAATGACATGACCAAATTCCTACGGTTGTGCAAAGGCACTTAACTTGACTTAACGTCACCTTATCCATATTTTCCTTACCACACCAGTTTACTACAGTGACTGGGTGTGACATTGGTGTAGTGTTGGACAGTTATCCACTACATACAAGTATTTTGATGCTTGACCAGATTAATACGTCTGGGGCTGTGTCAACTTTGACAACTCTAATAATTTGACATTAGACAGGTAAAACTAGTTGACATGTAATGAGAACTTGTGAGTTTCAGTTCATTCCATGTGTCCTGCACTCTACAGCACACTTGGTTGAGGCAATTCCACTTTCAGAAAAAACTTTACGTGCTGGAAGGTGTCCCTTCAAGCACAAAGAAATATGACCATGCAGCCCAATCATTCTTTGTAGATGATCATGGCACACATGTGCCTGCACAGGGACTTCCCTGATGGTTAGACACCACCACAAGGGCATGCACAGGGATGCCCCATATATCTTTTGTACATATGCCTAATCCCTGTGTGTTAAGACCAGAGAACGCGCTGCATAATACAAGTGTGTTCGACACAGGCCTCAGACCTTTCCTCATAGATTACCCATAACAAATCTGAATCTGATTAGGATGTGTCAATGTATGCAGAAGCAAGCATTACACATTTTATTAGCATACTGAAAGGTAAATGCTATGCTTTATCCTTGTATCCTCCTTCTTAATCCTCCTTTTCGGAGCCATTACATATTTGGCCACAGTCTCAGCTGACTAAATCTGCACCCGCATCATGAGGCCAAGTATGTTGCAGCTGAAGAGCCACTGCAACACCCTTTGCATCTACCTTAAATGCTATGTGGAGCATGTGCATGGGCTGGCCATTAAATGCATCATTCATTCACATTATGTGTCCTGACACCACTTTGAAAATCAGGAGAAGGTGAGTTTGACATCAAAACATTACAAAAAGTGACGTTCTGTTGGCAGTATCCACTGGCAAATGGGGCCCAGAGTGGTTTAAACACACATTATACATGTCCTTTTCATTGTGACAATATTTAGGTGTATGTCCTGTATGCTGTAGCAAAAGTTGCTAATGTGACACTACGTGGCAGTGGCCATATGTGCATGAATGTGTGAGTAGATGGTGGCATAGGTTGATGTGACCCACATATGAAATTTGGGTGTGTATTCATGAATGTTGTGCACATTCTTGGAGACATACAAAAGTATGTGACATGACCATTTCCTAGAAGTGGATGCTCTTATTTGTTTCCAACTATGCTTGAAAATATGGTAATATGTGAACATGTGAAGTGGTAGCTAATACCTAGATTACATGCAGTAACCTATCAACATTTCAATTGGTTGTGTATCATTACCTAGCTAGGTGATGCTTCTTCATTGTGGTAACATATATTTGTTGTAAAATGTGAGCACATTGTATTTGCGTTTGAGGCTGTGATTAATTTTAGGTTACTTGCATGTATTGGCCATGCTTGTTGGGATCCCTGACACACTATACTCACGAGTCTAGCTTCATTTTCTTTGCAGTCGTAGACACACCGTAAGTGTGGTGTGATGAGGACAGCGCCCATTGTCACAATACCGTGGCGCACTCATGGTGGTGGCCATAGGATATCCACACATTTATTTCATTGCATTGTCATCCTATTTGGCCTATGTACACAATAGTGTACGCTGTTGCTTTTGCACAGTTGCCCCATGGCTAACGTATGTATCAGTGTCAGAGTTTTATGGTAATTTAAGGTCAGTACAGTGTTGAAAGATGAGTCATACAAAGTGTTTGTAATGCAAGAAATTTACAAATATATTGTTACAGTGACACATGTGTGAGGTATAGGGGAAGTATCACCTGCAAGATCGGACATTATGTTTCGAATTGGTGCACGATGAAGTACCTAAGCTGTATTGATTCAACAGTTAGTCTTTCTCCCTTACCCCTTAAATTTTTAGCCTCCCCACCTTCAAGTTGTTCCTGCTCACAATTGTCATGTATGTATGGTAGTTTTGTCAGCACATGTTTTCAGTGTGACACAATACACAAAGATGGTTTAGAAAACCTTTGGCGGTGATTAGAGCAGTCTACCCCAGATACATCTATGCACCATAAGCAGATGATCTTGAATCCTAAACTCTAAAAAAAGATGCGCCTGATGGTGTCTAGGACACAATACACCAAGCACATTGTATTTCACAATGATGCTCCACTTGCATTTTGTAGTTATGATGCACAAAGTATTTTATCAATCGAGCTTTTGGTTTAGTTTTTGTCTCGGTGATTGGTCTGTGTGACACTATTTGTGGAACATTTATACTACATCAGATTAGTGACCTTTTCGTTACAAACACAAAGTGAACATGATATTGGTCAAGTGATTGTTTATTTAAATACATTGTAAGATTAAATAAGTTGTGCACAGTTGCACGTAAAAAATTATTTCATGTGACATTATGTGAAAAAATTATCGTTTATTGCATCCCTCCTCAAATTTGCTGCTGCTGTACTAGCAGGTTGCCTCTGATCCTCTTCTTCATCCACCCCATCGTCAGGATTTTGCTGATCTTCTAAATCATCAGACAGTGGTGTATCAGTCCTGATGCAAATGTTATATAGTATGCAACATACTAGTATGATTTTCCATACCAAGGGTGGCGGATACAGGAGCCTCCCATCTGAAATGTCCAGGCACCTAAACCTGGATTTTAGCACTCCAAAGGTCCTTTCTACTATGACCCTAGTGCGGCCAAGTACCACATTGTAGTCCCTCTGTGCCTGCATGTGTGTAATTCTGATTGGTGTCATCACCCATGGTATGAGTGCATAGCCTTGGTCAGCTGAAACAGAAAACGGAGAAAAGGTACATTAGTCTCTTAGCATGAAGTGGGTCAGAATTAAATTTTTGTGGCATTGTGTCCAGTGTCCAGCATTCTACATTCACTTTGCACATGGTCTATTACATGCAATTAAACAGCATCTATGCCATACACTTGTCAATTGTTAACAGCTTACACATAACTACACTGCCATATGCGATGGTCCTCTGTGATATCTTCATAGTTTTATATTCAGCAATGTACAAATACCTTATACGATGTGATCATTCAACAATGTCAATCTGTACCTCATGATTTCTGGGACACTTGTCTGACATGAGTCACTTTTTTGGATGTATGGGCACCATTCAAAAGAGAAAATCATCATCATTACGATTACATGACACATGGCAGTATCTGAAGGAGTTACTTCATTCTGGTACAACATTTGGTAACACTTTTGTTCTGGATCTACAAGTTTCAATGTGTCAGGCATGGATATGAAAGTAGATCTATGTGACCCTGTGCGATATTTGTCAATACATGTTGGTGCACACTGTCCACTGTGGGGACATCATACATTAGGTACTAAATGTTTCATGAGGTGAAATTAAATTAAATGAAAAGAAAGGATTTGATATAGCGCAAGCATCTACTCCGGCTAGAGTGGCCTAGCGCTAAGACCGAACACCAGGGATAGGATGGACATCGTGGCAGGATGCTAAGCTCGGGCTACGTCTTGAAAAGCCCGATTGCACAGAAACATTAGAAAAGTAGACCTCATTCAATGCAAGGCAAAACACCTTGGTGCCAATGCACAGCATACCTTTGATAGTATTTAGAATCTATTAATTTTGTGTCTGCGCTGGCACCAGCAGTGCAGATTTCCACTATGACACTCATGATATGCCCTTGGAGACATTGTTGTCAGCTGTTATAGGAGATTTGCTGTGTCTATGAGGGAGTACCTTGCTGCACAGCCTGGGCCTTTGGATGATAGCTGAGGTGATTCAGCTACCACAATTCTTTGCCTGTTTTGTAAATTGTATGGGATAAGTGTCTCTGATTTGTGATGTAATGCTGCATTGTTGTACGTAACTATTGTCTGTATAGTGTGCAATGTCATATCTCTTCTTGCTAATGGGAATTGCTTGTGTGACACTGAGGTCACCTTGGGGATGCTTTGCTTTCTCAATGTCTAGTTGTACCCGATCATTATGAAGTGTGGTTAAATGAATTTCCTAGACAATATCTGGATTTGCACATGGTTCCTCGTGTTCTTTGTTCTGTCACTGTACATAGCTGATTGTATAAAAGGCTGAGCTAACCTGACTGCAAAGCAACGTGTTGGTGGGTGCTTTATTTTGACATATACAACATCCATGTTGTTCTCTGTCCAATTAATGAATAAATGATGTTTTTGCCTGACTGAGCTGCCACCATTGCCGCAATGAGGTAGTGTAATCTTGTTGTCTGGAGATGACATTAGGTCATGTAGTATATATGTCACTAACCTTGCACTGGAACCATAGCTAAACCCTCTTACAATATGTGAGACAAGTTACTGTCCTAATCATAGTGGAGTTAAGAATGAGGTCTATGTTTCTGTATCCTCTGTAGGGTGGCACACCACTTGCATATTGTCACATGGATCCACTACATTGGATGTACAATGAGGGTGTGGTCTAAATTGATCTTGAGTGTGGTTTGCTATTACATTTTCCACTGTGAACAATGTTGACATTTGCAAAGTATGTGATGTCCTTTGTAGTGGCCTGCCTTCTTGCATACCTATTGGTGTTTGCAATGTTCAGCATACACTGTTGACATGACCAAGTAGTGGAGGAGTGGCCATGTCTTCCACCATGCCATCATGGTAGATAACAGTCAGGGCATAGGATATCCCAGGCTATACCAGATTGAGCATGGGAGCTTGGGGCAGATGTTTTTTAAATCCCTTCTTAACCATCATATGTGGCTGAAATGTCATTGTAAGGCAGAAGGAGAAACTTATCAACAGTGGAGGCATGCAATAGTAGGCTACAATTGTGTGTCAAATGAACTTAAAATAACTGGATGTGTAGACTTATGTTAGTTGCAAAGGCATAGCAACAGAGGACAGAAGTAAAGTAGACTGCAAATCAGTAAAGAAGGGAACGAAAAGGAAGCAGGATGGAACTTAAGAACACATACAGCATAGGTCATGGTTTACAAAAGGGAGAGTGGGGGATAAAAAGACTTAAGCTTGGAAAATGGTTTAGTTAGAAACACATCTCAGTACAAATATAGGTTTATTGTGATTAAAAGCAAAAGTAGACTAAGTAAGTTGGAAAGCAGACAAATAAGATTGAACCTAGAACTGAGTGATGGATGGAAGAGAAAGGGAATGAAAGAAGATGAAGCAAGATTTGATGAATGGAAGGAAACCAAATGGTAATGTAAGATAGTAAGAAGGGGCGATGAAAGGGCTGGAGGTGATTAACTGACCGGACAAAAAATAAAATGAGAGAAGATTGAGAAAATGGGAAGCAGAAATTAACATATATGGAACAAGATTAATGAGAAGGGTAGAAAGATGGAAGGTAAAGTCATAAAATGTTAAGTGAGTGAAGAAAAGTGAGGTATGATTCTCAAAAGTTGTAAATGAAAATGGAAATTTAGGAAATAAATATAATGTTGGAAAGATATATAGAGTGGAAATAGGTAAGGTTTAATGTAATAAAATTAATACTGGTAAATGAGTAGTTTTACACAAAATTTTAAATGTATAGCTGCGATATGCATCATTTAAAAAAAGTGGTAAGGGGAGCTAGAGACACAGGCACTTCAATGGTAAATGTTGGGATCAATACCGTTGGAGTGATATTTGTTCTTTGAGTGACAAAGTGGTTGGTAATGTATTTTCCTGGCTATTCCCTTGGTGTGACTTATTAAGTAGATGTTGTACCTTTGCATTATATGTTTGTTCCTGAAAGTTGGCACAGCAACAATATATGCACAATATCATTCACAACATGAGCAATTTGACATTGTTCACATACACGATTGAGTGCCTTTTTGGTTTGTGGTGTGTTAGAGTTGTACTTACCATCAAGCAGTCCATTACCATCTGTGCCATTCTAGAACTGATGGTTGATGGCAGATTGATGTAAGATATATGAATCATGAGCCTTTCCAGGGTAATTTGCCATGACATTGATGAAGACACCAAGATGGTCAACGATAGTCTGCACATTCATTGAGTAACTGTGCTTCCTGGTGCAGTAATGTGTACAGTTTCCGCAGGAGGCACAGGTTTAGCATGGATGCAGTCCATTGCCCACCACATGTGCAGAAATCCTGCAATGGCATAAAAACTTTGCTTGGTGGTCAGTTGTTCTTGCGCAATGTTGGGGAAGTGGAGGCACTGCAGCATAAGGCTGGCTTTGGCATCCAGGGCAGTGGGTAGGAACCTGGAGAAGAATGCCTGTGATACTCCTGCCACTCTGGCAGTGATTGGTTTAAAAGTCCCTGTGGCCAGCATGTGGAGTACCACAAGTAGCTTTGTCTGTGGAGGGATGCTGATGCAGCTCTGGGATGTGGGCTGCATCCTTGGTGCAATCTGGTTGAGAAGGCGAACAATAGACCCTGCTTTTTTAGCCTGTAATGAGCTATGGCCTCCTCTGACCGGAGGTGAATGAGGGTGAGCCTCTGTCGGTAGATCCGCTCCATTCTCCAGCACTGCCTCTGTGGTGGTGGGGGTGGTCTTCTTGGTGCTCCTAGTTGTAGTAGAAGAAGCTCATAGGCATTGTTGGGGTTACAAAAGCTGATTTGCGAGTGTTCTCCTTATATACAAGTGTGTTATCCTCCTTTTAAAGACCAGGTAATTTTTCACATAAAAAAATGCAGCAATGGGACTTACCGGCAGTTTTTCTTTTTTAGTGACGTACAAGGGTTTCCTTGTAAATATTGTGTTTGTTTTGCGGGATTTTTACAGTGGAACGCCTACCTTGCATCTTATTTTCGGTAGGTCACGCTAACTGAAGTGGCGTGTGAAACATTATCGTTAACGCTGGAAAACTGCCGCTAACTGGACTTTGCAGCAGCTTGTAATTATAGCAATAAGAAAAGCCGCTTTAACGTCTAAAAATTGACGCTCTGGCGGTGCTAAATCCTTGTAAATATGCCCCTAAGAACCTTAAAGATCAATCAGGTGTGGGGAAGCGTTGCAGAACTTGACAGAAGTGGTAGTTAAATACTATATGATATGTGTGATAAATTTAAAAGATACAATAGGAATTGAAAGTCAGGATCGTCCTGTAGTGACAGAGCAGTATCACAGTAAAATTCTACCATTGATTTAGCAGTCACTGCTTATCAGAGATAATTGGGTGCTGCTGTCAGCGAGTGGCATGGAATGGCAGACCTACTGCCAGAGAATACAAGCAAAACCTTCAGGGGATGCCAAACACAACTCATGTGACAAGAAATCACTCTGCAAAACTCCCAGCTACTGTAGTAAAACGTAAAAATATTTTATGCTTAAGATAAAACCAAAATGACAAAAATAGGATAGGTCCCCTCAAAGTTATAGATTTGTGTGTAATTCTGTGAACAATCACTTCATTTGAGTTCGCATGAAAGTTGTTAGAATTCTCTGTGCATTACTTTCCACGAGCACAGTACAGTTTCCAATTGGCGTCTACCTCTTGCACCCTCAGGCAGTCTTAAGCGCAGCATGAGATCAATAACTTTGTGCAGGCTAGCACAGTCCACAACATCCAAACATCACGGTTTCTTCGGAGTGTCTTTGGCTTGAGACTCCACTATACACAGAGTTATACTTGCTTTTTTTCGTTCACGCCAAATGACAGTAAATCACGCCTGCTTTTTCAATTGCCAGTTTTGTCCTTGATGCTGATACCAGGAGCTCTCAGACTTTCATGAAACTAGTTTATCCTCCCATCTCTAGATGACATCAGCATAGCGTGGGCAGAATCAACATTTATGCAGTGGGATAGTGCTTAGATGCTAAGGCAATCTGATATTTTATAAAGCTATGCTTTGATTTGCTGAAAATGTTCTTTTGCTCACATCATGATGATTTTACTGAACCTGTTGGTTTTTTTATGGAGAAAAATGGTATACAACCCCTTGATATTTTGGGTCTACCAGTGCTTTTCTAGTGACTTCCTGATGTTACTAGGGGTGCTGTTTGTTTCTCTATTGATGTTGCTGCTCACTTGTGACTTAAAATATTTCTGATTTGCACATTATTCTGCAATGCCTTATTCTGAGAGTCTTCACCATCCTGCATCTTTTGAATTTTTGTAATAAATCTTTTACATTTTATTCCTGATCTCAAACTCAATAATTGAGTGGGATCATACTTAATTGACTGTATTTTGATATGTTGTGAGCTGCTTCATGAAATTGAGGTTTAACACTGTCTCCGATTCATCAACATGTGGACAATTTTTTAAGTAAATATTTTTGAGAGTGTAATTTTAGGGGTTCCCTCGGGCCTGCAAAACCTTCCCTAGCAAAGCAATGTGGTTTCCAACTCAACTAGTTCAGCCACATCTAATTCCAGGTCTCCAAGACAAACCTCTTATCGGGACCCATTTCTCCCTCTTCGAAGTCTTCCCTTCACATTCCTTGAAATAGTAACTCCTTTGTGCTACCCTAGACCCTTGATATAGACATAGTGATTACACTTTGAATTTGGCAAGGCCACTCTGCTTCACCCCCTCAATAAAAGAGAACAAGCAGGTTTCACTCTTGTAGCTGAGAATGTAGAAATGTATAAAAGCCTCCATAATGAGTTGCTCAAGTCGAATACAGCTAAACAGAGCTTCAGGGAAGGATTACAGCCAGCCTTTCTATATTCAGTCTTTCATGTTCATATAGTCTTACACCGTACATAGCATTTCACTGAAGAGGTAAATGCAGCAATGGGAATTAGTCAATCTTTCTCCATGTTTAATGGCAGGGTTTATGCACTGATACAGTGATTAGCAGTCTCTCAGTGCAGAAAGTAAAAAACCACCAGCACAATCTAGCAGAAAATAAACCTGGCAAAAATGTGGATGTTCATTGTGTAAAGGAAAACTGTCCTACAAATAGCAGTTAGGAACAATTTCATTCTATCTGGGATAACAATGGGTACCCTTCTCATGTAACTGCATCCTATGGGTTTAGTCAGCAGTTAAAGTATTTTCTGAACACACCCATTGTTAATAGATTCAGAGCAGCAGAAGATTTTACTTTAACGCCACTGGTAAATCTGAATTCAGAATTTTAAGAGGCCTGAGAATCCTGACTGAGTGTGAATGATGGCTCAATGGGTAAACTGGCTCCTTGCCATGAATAGAGCATGTACACCTTAAAATATGGATGTACAACTGACAGCTGTGGAGATCATTTATACATAGGATCTTATGGGCTTTGCCTTTATATACTCAGATTATAATAAACAACGAGGTTTTGTTCACTTATTTTGTGAAGCAGTTTGTGGAAGTACTCTAGGTTTTAGACATCAAACCAGTGATCTTTCAAGGGGATCCCATCAAAATTAGGATTTAGAAGACTGTTGTTCAAGCTTAAGGATATGAAGGCAGAGTGTAAACTGTACATAGTAGAGAAAGTACTGATTATGTTGAGTTGGGAGGACATAGGTGAACCGTGTCAGGCACTAACCCCAACACCCTAGAACTTGTTTTTGTGGTTAATGATGAAAACACTGCATAAAGAGATGTTAAAGACATTTGCGCCAGTTTTTTAGGATGGCATTGGAAACTGGAAGGCTTCCGAAAGAGACTATCAGAGTGGACAATATATAGGAGTTAATAAAATTGCATGATGCTTATAGAACCTGTATTCATCAGATTGGTGGTGCCCCTGGTGGTCACAAAATGAGCAAATGGAATGGTGAGATCGGCTGTTGTCTTAAGAGATCTTAAGAAGACTATTTTAGTGCTACCTAACAGCAATGAATTACTGTCAATGACTATGTGTATAAATTGCTTTTCTACCATTGATTTAACTGCCACATACCATATGGTTCCCCTACATTTAGAAATAAAGAGATTAACTACATTCATTACTTCAATTGGGTGCTATCGATTCATGAGGGTTCTATTTGGACAAGTGTCACATGCAGCTATGTTCAAAGATTTGTGTACATATTGTTGAAGCAGGTGAAGGATTTTGTATTCTTTCGAGGTGCTGCTATTCTTGTTATGGGAATAATATGATCTGAACATGGTGTAAATCTAAATGACGTCTTCCTATCTATAAAACAGAAAGACTTAACAGCAGAGTACTCTAAATGTAAATTTGTCTGACGCAGCTTCACATATTTGGGTAATGAAGTCAGTAATGCATGGATAAAGCCAAAAAATAATCAATAGAAGCCATCAAAGATGCCCCTTTGCCCAAAATTAAATATGATCTGTGAGCCTTCCTAGGACTCAGGTAGTTATATTTTAAATTTGTGAACAATTGTCCGGAGAAATGTACACTATTAACTATTGAACAATGGAAATATATTTGAGAAGACACATGAAAATCATGAAGCATATGAAAAACTCAAGGAAGACATTTTTTGTGCCCCATCATTTCAAGGAGTCAATTCAGAATGTAAAAGTATTGTATCAACCAATGATAGATAAGGGTTAGAAGCAGTGCTAACATTTATATAAAGTAATGGTAAAAAGGTTGTCATTGCTTTCGCCTCCAGGTCTTTAACTCTTGCAGATGAGAAGTGGTTTGTAATTAGCAGACGACGGTTTGTATTTGGGGCTTGAAGCACTCTTGTTAGCATGTATGAGGTTTGCCAGAATAGGTAAGGCCACTGATCAAGGTACTCACATTGAAAGTGTTACTTTGTATGATTAGCTTGCATGCCAGCTAAGTCGCTAGATTACAATTATGAATTGCAGTTCATGTTTGGGGTCAAGAATAAGATGTCTGTTTTTTTTAGGTTGCATGATTTTGCCTGTGATGAAGGTAACAAGAGATGATTGTTCCATTAATGGATTGTGGGGTAAAGATGATCATGGAATAGCTGAGGAAAAGTTAATGAAAAGGTTAGAATAGAACAAGAAATTATTGGAAGGAAGTAGATTTGAGAAGACAGGATGGCCATTGAAGAGGGTTGCTAACTTCGGGCCCGATTCACTGAACTAACTTAAGACAAAATCCTAAACTTACTACCATTTTGGTATTCACAGAAGGCACTTATTGATTTTGGTACTCACAGAAGGCACTTACTCATCAATGAGTAAGTGCCTTCTGTGAATACCAAAAACAGTAAGTGCCTTCTGTGAATACCAAAATGGTAGTAAGTTTAGGATTTTGTCCTAAGTTAGTTCTGTGATTCGGGCCCTAAGAGTGCCTACTCAGAAGCAAGGAACAAATTGACCATGGAAAATGGAAGGTTGATGAGAGCTGGACATGTGATTTTTCCTGAACTTGTGAAGGAGAGAGTTTTGGATGTGTGCCATGAAGGATATTTGAGAGTAATAAAAGCTATGGGCCTGATTTAGAGTTAGCCACATGGAGTTTTCCTCACCGGGATAGCAGAAGGCAATACCTTAGATGATAGCATCAGCCATGATAGTTCACTGTCAAACTTTTTAGGAGAATTTTGATTTTTTTTAAACAAACTCCCAATGTTTAACTTTGTTTTTGCAAAACAAAAAAATAAATAGTATTAAGGATCTTGGGGTGACTAATAGGAGTGTGCAGAAAATCAAAAAATTATAGTATGACCCGAGATCAAGAACAAAAGAAAAAACAGGAGGCAGGAGTCCACTGCAATAGACAGAGGACCAGCTCTGAGGAAACAGCTTCGCCTTTGGAGAAATTGATTGAATCAACTCTACGGCCTGAGACAGTGGCAGCAGTATCATCTATAGCTTCATCAGCCCCTAGAAAAATAAATTGCTGGCAATTAACAAAAAATATGTTTTATTTAAATACGAATTTATATATAACAATCTATAAAGTATAGATTAGTTTATACAAAAATTTTAAATAATTTATACATAATAATCCGTGTTGGATTTTCTATTACTTATAAATAAAGATATATGGATAATTTAGCCAATTTGTTTTCCTTAAAGAAATGTCAAAATGATTTTAAAAAGTCATCTAAAAATAAATTATAGTACTTATTAACATTTTGACAAATTTCAATACAATAAAATGAACATTGTAATAACAGAAATAATTCATTAGCATGCAATAATGAAAAACACACTCATAAAAAGTATATGTCCTCAAACAGATCAGCCATTCCAGAAAATATAGACCTAAACACATGAAGAACAAACAGAATTGGAAAATGATGAAGAACATGTGATCAAGGATATTTAACTTGACAATAGAGAAATATAAAATGAAAATGATATGGATACAATGTTTTCAGCTACTGTTCAAATTACTACTTGCATTGTAACACTTGTCACGGAATCCACAATATAAAGTGCTATAATAAGAAGATATATACAACAGTCTGTAGTTAGACATGGCAACGCAACTAGGCAATGCAGTACTGCATTATTAGAATACAAACCTCACCAGTTAGCACACTAACATCAGCTCAATTTCATACTTTACATAAATCAATGCTAATAATTGAGAAAAATAGGGTCACTTATGAGTTCAGTCAAAAAGCTAATTAGTTTTAGAACACTGTATAAGATATCACATTTTATATTGAGATCTAGTATGTCTGATATTAGCAAGGCTGTAAAGGACCCATGCCAAGTATTAGCAGCAGAGTCAAAGGCAAATTGTTGCAGACAAAGGCATTCAAATGTTTGCTTATAGGCTTTATGCCATTTTGAACAAAGATTAGTGTCTGCTACTTTTTACAATGCGCAGATGAATATCTAATATGCAGATAGAAATTGCATGTTAAAGCAGTGATGTAGCTACAACTATGGCAGATATCACGCATATCCTGGAGGTAAGTCAAACAGTTAGTCTCTCGCAGAGAATTTGTATAGGTCAACCAAAAAGTGAAGCTTATTCTACTATCAGTAGTGTATCTGTTATATCTGAGCCTTACACTAGTAGAACTATTAGAAGTCCAAGTGTGCATGGACATGCATTTGGAACATCAAATACAATTGACAACTTGATTAGTAGAGTTTCAAAACGAAAATAGTTGATGAATGCAGATTAACATGGTATATATTCATGGCCGCAAGACAATTGGGCTTCAAATAATGACTATGAAAGAAATGGCATTTGGGATTTGTAAATATAATGTGAATAAAAGATATGTTTAATTTATGCAACAACAATAAATAACCACTTAAAATAGAAAATAGGTGTTTGCTTTTCTTTTCTCATAAGTAATTGTTGTTTCACGTATACCCTACATGCCTGACCCTCAGCAGCTCTGGAAGAATCATGCCCTGGGGAGGAGGACTAACCATATTTTCATTCTCATCATCTGATTCATGTAAAATATTTCCTGATAGCATGCATGTACTTATTGCTATTTTGTTGGGTCACACTCCAAAGCATGGCCACTTTTATGAGACATTTAAACCTTCCTTTAAATCCTGATGTCATTTCTATAAACAATTGGGTTGTCTTGGTCTAGATGATAATCTCTCCTTCTTGATGTTCGTGGATGAAAGTAAGGTGTTAGTATCCAAAGTCTCAATAAATATGCACTGTCATTTGTAAGAATATGCACATATTTTTCGCTCTGTATAAACATATTGAAAATTACATATTTATCTATTTTAACTTAATCAACCATCCCTACCAAACAACCAGCCATCTTCAAATTCTCCTGTAGCTAGTCATTTATATAAAGCATGTCTAAAAATATATGAATCGTGCGCTTCCTGGAAAGCATGCTACATTATCTGTGATGAGGCATGGAGCATTGAACCCCACCTGGGTATTTAAAGTGTGGTGAGGTTTACGATTTTAATAAATATACTCTGTCTCCAATGGCGAACAAATAAGAAGGGGTGTGCAAAATTTGCGTAATTTGTTTTCGCGTAATTACAAATGTGACGTTGCATTTGAACAAAGCACGGAGAGCAGATGCTCACGTTTTGTCAATCTTGTGCATTTGTTGTAAATGTTTAGAAATAAGTAATTTAATGACGTAACTTGGGGAGTTTTGCATGACAACTTTAATGCAAAATTCCAGAAATTATGCAAATTACACTGCAGTCATTTAAATTTCGCCCAGGCCTAAAAATGTGTTCCATCCAAAAATTCATTTACATTTGGAAAATTGGCAATATAATTAAATGCTACCTTTGCGGCTTGTAAATCACGGTATGACTAACAAAATTATGTACATGTAATTTTTCTAACTTAGCATCTAGAAGGATTCATAACATTCGAGACAGAGCACGTTGTGATATTCACCAATCAACTGCTACTATGCGCTGAGAGCTCCTGAATACTGGAAGGTGAAGGCTACATAAAACTTGAATATGGGTAGGGAAAGGCCAATTACACTAGCAGGACGTGACTAAAACAGGCTCCAACTCAGAAGTCAAATTAAAAATCACCTCTTTACTAATTCCGTACCTAATGTATATCCCTTCATCAGTTCGTTTAAATAAAATCACCCTATGTCTTCAAAATTGTCTTCTCCTCCTCCTCTGCTGACCTCCCAATAGCATACGGTGCTACCACTGTGAAAGAACTAAATGCATTTCTCAGTAATTTTATTTAACTTGAGATTGGTTACCACATGGTTCAAATTGGTGTTACTTTTCACAGGCTATTTACTATTTTTGTGACTGTTTTTTACGTTCTAGATTCAATTTGCGATTCTTTACATGTGATTCACTAACTAGAAATCTTAAAATGCATTTACTAAATAGGAAATTGGTAATTATTTTATTGACTATTCAATTTTATCAAACCTATGATTACCAACACATAGTATATCACATATGAAATATTTAACGGTTGCAAACCATTTTGCAAATGGTTTACGATTAATTAAGCTTTCACAAATCAGGCCACAAATGATTTTGTTTGTAATTGACTTGCGAGACACTCAGGGGCATATTTACAAGCCCCTATTGCAAGGGGAACATCACTCTTTACGACGTTCATGTGGTGATAGGGGCTTTGCCTTATTTACAAGTCAGAGTTAAGCCACTTAACGTGGCTTAACCCTGCCTTGTAAATAAGGCCCCCTTTCAAGCTATGCTTAGCGTGAAAGGGGAAGGCAATGGATGCTACTGTGGGCATACCACTGCAACAACCATTGATTTTGACGCTGCCCACTATTTACAAGGGCAGTGTAAATAGGAAGAAGCGCTAAAACTAAGACCAGGAAAAACCTGGACTTACCCTGACACAATGAGAAGAAATATTTAACCCCTTCGCCGCGGCACGAATTCCGCCGCGGCGCTGGGGGGGGGGGGTTAGGGGGCAGTGCGGCGCCGCTGTGCTCATGACGGAACCACGCCGTCATGAGTCACGGGCGAGCTGTGCTCATGATGGAGTGGTTCCGTCATGACTCCGCCAACTGCGCTAATCGCCCGCACAGGCGGGGAATTAGCGCCACGTGGGCGGAGCGGCCGCCAACGGCCGCAGCATGACGGAACCACTCCGTCATGAGCACACGGCGCCCATGGCTCATGACGGAGTGGTTCCGTCATGAGCACGGAACGGGTTAATTTCTCCTTGTTTTTGCTTTTTTCATGTATGGGAAACAGCAAAGGGCCAATGATTGTTTATACAAGAAGATTCCCCCTCTCTGCACAAAAGCAATCATTTTTTGAAAATGTAGTTTTGCAACTTCTATGTGTGCTGCATTAAACAGCACACATATAAGTTACAAAACGGCATTTCAAGATTGTTTATTTGCAGGAAGGGGGACCTTCTTGTACATAAAGAATCTTCCCCTAAATGCAAAGTGCAAGGGTGCCAGCATTAAATATAGCGCCAGTGAAAGGGGAAAGTGGGGAAGTGAGGCATTGAGCCAAGAAGGCTAACGCCTCACTCCTCCACTTTCTTTGTATATATGCCCCTAATATCTTTCCTTTCTAAAGTTGTATACATTATATGTAATTTTGTTGTTTTGTCCCACATTGTTTACAGTGAAGATGTGTTGTGTAATGATTTACATGCATTCAGTTTGCTTTTATTATTTCCCCTTTTGAGTTACCATAGAATGTTATAAGTTCAAGTATTTACCTGTAGTATCCCTGGTGTGGGAATTCTATCTGGGTCAGGCGCTGTAGGAAAGAGTAGGAGCAACACTCTTACCTCTGTCTGGCCAGGGCTGCAATAAAGGAAAATACTTCGAACAACACCAATAAGCCTTGTGTGGGGAAACTGGAAACGTTCAGAATATGTTTTTTAAGTGCATAATTTCTTAAATAAAGGAAAACGAATTGTTTAATAAAATTGCAGATATTCATCATACATATTAACAGCAGGTAGAGATTGTAAAGTGTGTAGAATTCATCAAAAAGCGAGAATACACCCTCAGAGACTGTTAAGGTTCCTTTTACAAGAAAATAGAGACGTGTTTTCAAAGTCAGGTTTCAGAAATTAGTATGGTGCTTTAAAAAAACTAAATTCACCCATGAAATGTGTATTGTGTTTTCAGACAAGAATCTTGAGTCAATCAGGTAAAGGTATGTTTGTAATTTCATATAAGCCCTTCAGTTGCAGCCATAGTCTGATGGCTCAGCAAACCCAAAGTTCCATTCATCATCAAATTCTCACAGCATACACATGCACACTCACAGGCGTATTTACAGTCCCCTTGCACCACTGGTGCATCACTTTTAACATGGGGCACATCTTGTCACTACATCATCTCTTTTCCTTACATGCATTTTTTAAAGTAAGACTCCATTTACAAACTTAAATAATAATTTATAGATAAAGAGGCAAGTACATAAATTTGCTCTAAATTGAGCCCACTCCTACATGCAGGATGGTTCAAGGATAGCACGACTAGACACATTCACAAGACATATAAACTGACCAGCAATTACAAATCTCATAAACTAGATCATAAATATATTACAATCCCATTGCAGCTGTAAAATGTAGACATGTGTCATGAGGTGAGTTGTAAATGTGTGGGCTAGGCTACAAGTGTATAACCCTTCAGATTGAAGAGAAATGCGATGAGTTGATAGAAAAGACAATTTTCGGACTCTACTGCCATTATAGGGATGCACAAACACTGAGTTAGAAAGTTCCGGTGAGCTAAATGTGTTGCCCAGTTCTTAAACATTTGGATAGCTAATTATTTTCAGAATCCTAAATAGTCAACAGAATTCACATTAGTATCAATAATTTATAATATTGCCTCTGCATCTAAATCATATGCCGACTGAATATTGAGGATACAAATTCTAACAGCTTCCCTTACTCGTTTCTCCTACCAAAACCTGAAAGCATTTTTTTTAGGCCAGGGTGGAGGTCGCAGAGTTCCACTATGCAGTACTCTTGGAAGTGACAAAAAACCTCTGCTGTACTACGTGGAGTTCCCGAAGCGGCAGAGTGCATTGGGGTCATGCCATTCGCGGTGATTTTGAGCGCCGGGTGTTTGTTCCGCAATGTAAAATCATTGCATTCAGCACAATGCACAGCCCAAGAGGACGCAGCTTCCTTTCTGCTGCTTGAGTAGATCTTCTACTCGAACGGCAGCTTTCTCAAAGCATACGGAGGGTTTCTCAATGTAAGTGTTCACGACCTGCTGCGACCACTAACTTTGAGAAATCTGTCTGGCCGCGTTGAGAAATCTCACCTGGAGGTTGATTTTCCTCTCTCGCACTCGCTAACTAAACTTTGGCGAGTGCGAGGGAGGACAAATCTCACCAAGAGGTGGATTTTCCTCTTTTACGCTCACCAACTTGAAGTTGACAAGCGCGACCGAGGAAAAAAACTCCGCTCTGCAGAGTTATTGGGGAACTCCGCATGCTCTACAAAGTAAGGAGTGTGGAAACCTTCACAAACTCCGCAAACGAAGCAGAGTTCACCACCCGTGGTAATTTTTTTGGTATGTCATGGGAAATTATTTTTGATCAGAGTGTAACAATGTCCACTCCTTTAAATTAATGGTGCTGTCAGTTAATGATTGGCTGTTTATTTGCATGTGTAAATTCCAGGCTTTTCAAGGCAGGGATATCCATCTTTTTCTGTAATTACAGCTACTAGTACTAAGGATCAATGAAAATCATCCAGTGCTACTAATATTATACGGGTTGGAACAGTAACCACTTCAGACATAATTAAATTAGTGACCACTATTTGCAAGATTGTTATCAGTGATAACTTCAGTTCACCCCACACAGTCACAAGCAGTAATGTAAAAAAGGCTTTGTCAAGTGGAATGCCTTTTTGTGCATAAGAGCTAACAGCTGTAGCTGCAATGTCCCTGGCACAAAGATAATTTCTAAAAAGTCTCTCCAACACCTCATCCTTTATCACGGAAATATTAGCTTTAAATATGTTTTGAAAATGCATCCACTTTTCTCCAAACATCAGCATAGAAGTTCTGAAAATGCAAAAGATTTTGTCTTGAATATTGGTATATTTATATTAATTCAATAACACAACAGATGCACCCCGTGTCGGGCACTACTTACAGCCTTGCTTTTATAGATCTCTAGGACTGGTGCAACCAGTTTGGTGTGTGAGCAAGAGTGTTCCTTCCTCAGGGCTCCAACTATCTGTTTGAACTTTAGGTTAGCCTTGGTTAGATGTTACTTCCAAGACATACCTTCAGTCAATTTAACACCCAAATATTCTAAACTACTCACACTCTCATGGGGAATGCTACTTAGAATAAGACATCCTTTAATGATTTGTGAGGATTTAACATCAACAATTTTGTTTCAGGAGTATTTATTTCTAGGCCTCTCGCGTCACACAAAACCTTAAATTAGTTTATCAATGTTTGGAGCCCCCTATGTGTTTTTGAGACAAGGAGCATATCGTCAGCAAAAAGAAGCCTAGCAATCTTTTCACTCCCAAGCGAAGATTGGTGTTCTGAGTTCCCTCTCCCAACAAGAGTCCAAGATTTCCTAAGGTCTTTCTCTGAGAAAGACTCCCCACTTTGCCTCCACTTTTTCTAATCCCAATTCCTCTTGGCCTTTGCTATGGCCAATTTAAACAACCTCCTTAATTCTCGCACTAGGGACACATTCTTGGTTTTAATAGCTTTAATCACCTTAAAGATGTGCATTCGCTTGAGAACCATAGGTTGTTCTTGTTCAGTTTGCCCATTTGAAACGATCGATGAAGTGTGTGGCTGGCTGTTAAAAATATTTTACATGCAGCATTCCTCAGTCCTCAATCATCTGCATATGATTGAATCTCGTCCAACAGAGTGATTAATTCCTGCTTGAATTTAATAAGTTTAGTTTCATCCCCTAAAACCATAGGCCATTTAAGGCGACGTTTATCATTTGTAGGTAGTACCACTCAATGGATTGTGATCACTATAGCTGGTTTTAATTACGATCATATCAACTAGAGTACGCCACAGCCTTAGAGCCACTAAGCTATAGTCTATGTGGTTAGCTCCAGTTAAACCAATGGAGGTCAGTTCTCCTTCTCTGTCAGAATCAGTCCTCAAATTGGTGGCTCTTAATCTATGCTCCATGGCAAATGTGTTTAGTTGCAAGGCTGGTTGTGACCATTTCTTAATCAGAGGCAGATCAAGCGATGGAACAAGCCATAGTTTGTCCTCCTCATTTACATCATGAATGTCATCCTTACCTAGTGGTTCGAAGGTCACAATAAAATCACCCCCTACAATCAGGCGATATTCAGGCTGTCTAGTGTCCAGGAGCTCATCCAAGATTTGTATAGTGCTTGATTTGCCACCCCCTCTGGTGCCACTAGCGCAAACGTTGTAAATGTCAACAGTATAACCTGATTTACCTCTCAGTCAAACTGCTTGGATATCTGGAATGTTCTTGTATATTTTGCTAATTTTTTTGGATTGTTCAAAAGTTTTACCTCAGCGAAGTCAGTTTTTACGCCCAGTATTTTTAAAATATTGAATTAGGAGCCGTGCGCAAGCTGTAGAGCTTAACTTATATTCTCTTTTTGAATGTAGCATGTGCCATGGGGAGATTTATGATTGCAGTCAAAAAGGTCATTTTAGTGTAAAATACCAGTGGTGTTTTAAGTAATGTATGCAAATTGTATAATAAGGTTAGGTATTCATACTTGTGAGCACAGTTTTAAATATGATTGGATTTTAATAGGATTTTATAGGATAAATTTTATATATGGAACATTTTGCCCAGTTACAATGAAAATGTATATAAATATTGTGATTATGGCTGTAAATTGGTGTGTCAATTAAAGGCCTACGGTCCACATAAACATGAATATTGACTTGATTTGAACAACACCAAAGCTTACTACTTACAGAAAGATGGAGAGCTACCAGTAGTTCATGTATGACTCATTGGAGGTGTCTGCTTTAAGATATATAAAGATTATGAGCACAATATTTCTCTTTTCAAGAAGGATTTTCTATTGTGTATTATCATTCCAGAAAAAACAGAAGGGGACAGTGACTAAATTATTTAAACAATGGCAATCGTATAAAATATACAGAATACATTAGGAAGCAGGATATTTAAAGAATGATTCAGTGTGAATTCAGAATCATATTAAAGGCATAACGTAATTATTGCATTTATCAACATAAACCTTTAAGGCCTTCCATCTTTTCTGAAAGTTGCTTATCCTCCTAATGATTAATGATTTAATGCATCACCTTATCAATAATAAAAGGTCATCAATTTAATCTCAACATTCATTAAAAAGCATGAGTCAGCCTCTTATATTTCCAGTATATATATAAAACCCGGCATGGACCAGCTTTGGGAGCAGCGCAGACATGTGACCGTGGAGGATGGGCTAATTACTTACTCCAATGGAAGTGGACCTTTACTGATTTAAAACTTGCCCCCAGGTGGAACATCTTCGCTAGGGTGGAACTGGCATGAGGAAAGCCGTGAGGCTGAAACGCGTCTGCATAGCGTTTCACAAACTAAACATATCCATGTCATGCGTATGTCATTCTGGCATTGAAGACTTTTCCTTGTCATCGAGCTGTGTCGGACCTGCTCTTAGAGTGGGAGTTGGACTCAATATAAATAAATAAATAAATAAAATATATATATATATATATATATATATATATATATATATATATATATATATATATATATATATATATATTATCTACTGGCGGTCGCCAGTAGATAGTTATAGTTAGGACCGTTTTTCCATAGGAAATCCGCAACATTCTATTTGGAATAACTTTGGCGCCAGTTGACGAATCCTCGTGAAATTTTCAAAATAGGTGGGGCGCTCCGCTCCTACCCTGAAAGTCTCGGGGGGATTCGTCAAGCGGGGGCTGAGAAAAAAGGGGGGTCCCAAAACGCGTTTTCCCCATGCAATTTTCCATAGGGACCTTTAGTCCAAGGTACAGCCCGAACGGCTGAACAGAATTACTTGAAATTTGGCAGAGAGGTAGTCCTCAGGTCAGGGAAGTGCCTTTTGCATGTCTGGTGTCAATCTGTTCAGTAGTTCCTGAGAAAATCAAAAGTAAAATCATATATATATGTGGGCGGAGCCTAACCACACATCTCATCCTGAGATCTGATTGGCTGTCAGCACTTCATCCAAGAAGTGTTGGCAGCCATCTTGGGACCAATATACATGATAGCACCTCATTAAAAAGCATTGCAGTTAATAGAAGGTTTTAAGACTTTAGTTACATTATAAATCATTTGTTGATGGTACCATACTCATTTTAGGAATTGTGGTATGTTCTAAGGTGATTTCACCATGTGAAAAAGCCTTCTGCTGGGATATCATAATTGAGGAAAAATATTTTCTTATGCTTTTCCCACAGAGGTTTGGAAGGTGATCTATAAGCTAAACTGAGAGCTTATTTTCTGTAAATTCACATTATCTTTCTCAGTCATGTGAGAATGAAGTCTGACATTCTCAGTAAAACATGTACATCCAACAAGGGCAGAGACTGTCAGTTGATTCCTTTGTGTTCTACTGCAGCTTCCCAGAGTGTTCCAAAGAACAACTAGAGTGCTAACAGTCCTACTTATGATAAACGTATGGCACACCTGAAGCCATCTTGCTTGGATTAAAGTGGTAACTCTTAAAACATTTAATTTAAAAAGGAACAAAATGAGGGGGTTCATTTTTCCATAAAAAGTATGATTAGTGCTGCAGAAAGAAAAATTAGGGCACATTTTGAGTGACTTCTCAAATCCTCTTCTATTTCATAAAAAAATTCTGACATGCAGACTGAAACATGCACTTTCAATACCAGCAGCAGTTTTCCCTGGTGAGCAGTAGCTTTACTACAGTGATTTAATGAGCAAAAAGAGTGCTAACATTCTGAATTTATGGCAAATGTGTGACACATCTGAATGCCTTCTTGATGGAATCAAAGTAAAAAACTGAAAGTATTTCCTACTGAGGAGACTGCAGTAAATGAGGAAATTAGGAAACTTCATAACAAATAAGTCTCCCAAGATGGCCACCAGAGACAAAAGAGCCCAAATGTAGCCCAAATATCACCCAGATGTAGCCCAAGTATAGCCCAATGACAGAATGTCCCAGAGTGTTCTTAAAAACAACTAGAGCGCTTACTGTCTTCATTATGACAAAAGTATGGCACACCTGACGTCATCTTGATTGGAATAAACTGGTAACACTTAAAACATTTAATTTAAAAAGGAACACAATAAGGGGGTTCATTTTGCCATATAAATTATGATTAATGCTGAAGAAAGAAAATGAGGGCACATTTTGAGTGACTTCTCAAATCCTCTTCTATTTCATTAAAAAATTCTGACATGCAGACTGAAACATGCACTTTTAATACCAGGAGCAGACTTCCATGGTGAACAGTAGTTTTACTACAGTGATCTAATGAGCAACTAGAGTGCTAACTTTCAGAATTTATGGCAAATGTGTGACATATCTGAATACCTTCATGATGGAATCAAAGTAAAAAACTGAAAGCATTTCCTACTGAGGAGACTGCAGTACATGAGGAAATTAGGAAACTTCATAACAAATAAAACTCCCAAGATGGCCACCGGAGACAAAAGAGCCCAAATGTAGCCCAAAATCACCCAGATGTAGCCCAAATATAGCCCAATGACAGAAGTGTGCAAAACACTTATTATTTTGTGTTTTTGCAGTGTTATATAGTGCAGACTTGTCAGGTATTGGAGTGCTTTACATGAGCATTGGTTACATCACACAAGAACAAATTCATTTTGGTTGTAGACATGGGGAGACTAAGTGATTTGACCAGAATCACAGAATGTCAAGCTGAAGCAGAAACTCCAACCTGGTTCCCCAGTTGCAAAGTCTGCAGTTCTGGAAGTAACCCCACATCCTCTCCCCTAAGTGCAACATTTAATCAAGTGGTCAACTGGATAAAAAAACATAAAGATAACAAATAATTTAAAAGTGCTTTGTCGCTATTTGAAAACTCAGAAAATATGTCCTTATTTTAGTCTTTTAGAGCACTAACCATAATTTTGATGCCAATAAGACCCTCTCATATATGTAATTTCTAAAGGAAATGCTCTAGGTATTACAGTTTTGATTACATCAAGATGACGTCAGGCGTTCCACACTTTTGTAATAAATATAAAATGTTAGCAATCTAGTTGTTCATTAGGATACTGTTGAGAGGCAGAGGCCAGGGGCACGGACTCTGAAAATTGAAGGCAGGTAGGAGGGTGCAAAGGCAACAATTTAACCACACTGAGCAGGCAGGAAGGGCCGTGGCAGCACAACAGACTATGGAGGGCAGTGGAAAGGGGGGCAGGGGCAACAAACCAACAATACAGGACTTGCAAGAGAGGCTGTGGCAATGTAATAGACCATTGTGGGCAGAAGGAAGAGGCAATGGTAGTACAACCATACATGCCAACAGACCCGATTCAGCCAGGAAACGTCCAATGTTTTTAAGTTCAAATGGGCTTTATTTGATCTGTCTCCTGTCTACAATCTCCTCTTTTTCAATGTAACTCAAAGGGGAAAATCAATACCCCAGTTTTGTTTCAAAATCTCCCTCTTACCAAGTTCAAAATGTTCGCAAGTATGGTACATTGGATCATGGAAGGAAATGGGGTAGGGACATGGACTTGGATAACAGAGGACAGGAGGGTCATGGAGAGGTGCACCAAACTGACCCTGCAGGGCAGGCATCAGGGTTTGCAGAAGCACAATACACCACACAGGGCATGCGGGACGGGAGTGCAGCACAACAATCCATAGAAAGCAAGAGGGAGGGGACAGGACCATTCACATGGACAACAGAGAACAGAGGGGAAAGAGGCAATGGTAGCTAGCTGACCATAATGGACAGACAGGAGAGAAAGCTGCAGCATAACATACCATAAAGGGCAGGAGGGATGGATCAGGGGCATTACAATGGAACAGACAAGCCAGGAGGGAGGGAGTAGGGGTCTGCACATGTAAACAGAGGACTGGGGGCAAGGGGGCAGGGCAGGAGCAGCAAGATAGCCATGGAGGTCAGGCAGGATGGGCACTAGAAGCAAGACACACCGTGAAGAGCAACAGTGAGACTGTGATGGCATACACACAGACCATGGAGGGAAGGTGGGAGGGGGTCAGGGGCAGCTAACTGACCACACAGGGAAGGTGGGAGGGGCCATGGCAGCACAGAAGACCGTGCATGGCAAGTGGGAGGGTTAGTGACAGCACAATGGCTATGATGGGCAAGAAGGAGGGTGAAGGGGCATGCACAAAGGACGATGGAGGATAGAAGGGAGGGTCAGGACCTGTGCACAGACAAGAAAGTTCAGGGGATGGGGCCTCACAACAGACCGCACGGGGCAGGCAGGAGGAGCAGTTGCAGCACAACAGACCAGGGAGGGCAGAAGGGTGTGGCAGTACAATGGACCATGTAGGACAGGAGGAAGAGGATAGGGGCATGGCATGTGGACAGGCAGGGTGGAGGTGGCAGGGACAGTTTACAGTCATCTGACAATGCTAGGCAGGTGGGAGGGGAGTGGCAGCTCAACAGAACACTCAGAGTAGATAGGAGTGGCAGGTCCATGGAACATGGTGGGCAAAAAGGATTGAGCAGGGGCATGCACAAAGACATCGGAGGGCAGGGGGAAGGAGAATAGGGGCAGCAAGCTAAGCACAGAGTTTAAGCAGGAGGTCAATGATGGGGCATAGAATTGGGCAATGGAGGGCAGGAGGAGTGGACTGGTACATCATACTAAATTGAGGGCAGTGGCAGCACATCAGACCATGCATGGCAGGAGGGAGGAGGCTAGTCCATGGATTCACACAACAGAGGATAGGGAGGAGGGGGATGGGGCAGCAAGCTAACTGTTCAGAGAAGGCGGGTATTAGGAACTTTATTGTTTTTAAAATTTGTGTCTGTGCGAACTACTTAAAATATGAACAAGTATGCAGCATAATCTCACTTTTATTTAGGAAGAAGAGGACGTTTGTGACTGTGACTCCGGGCTCACTTGGCAGAAACACCCCCTGACCCTCCACCCCTATGGCAAAATGTAATGCCCGTGAAAAGGGTAGGTGAACACAGTGTTATATAGAACATAGTCCTGAGAGCACGATTGAAAATGAAAACTAGATATAGTGTATGGTATAAACTATGCACCAAAAAGTGTGATATAAGATGAACCGGCGTGAAATATAATATGCAATACATTGTGCGCAATGACAGATTCATTGGAGAGCGCGAGATAGCACAGGCACTAGCGCGTGCTATGCGATATGCGCCTTGGAGTGTAATATGCACAGGGCAGTGTTGTGTAACCTAACTAGTCTCTAAAGTTGTAATATAAAATATGTGCTGGGGAGTGTAACGTTGCATATGCACTGTGACAAAGATATGGATCCCAGATTGTAATATGTATGGCATAGCACTGTGCGTTATAACATAGGCATCGAGGAAGGCACGTTAGATGGGGCAATATAACCTGTGCGAAGACAAGTATGGCATGACATATTCACGGGGTGGTGTTACAGTGCACATGGGCTCGAGAGTGTCATAGTATATGCACTAGCTGGTGGAATACAACACAGAGGTGTGTGGCACTCGGCAGGCAATGGTGGGTGTAACACAGCATTGGGCTCTGCCAGGAGCGCGCTGTGACTCTCAAGTGATGTTCGTCCCCTTTCCAGAGAGTAAAATAAAAAGTATTACACATCCGGCAGTGAATGTGTGTTTTATTAACCGTGAGGGGGGTTTCGTGCATAGTTTGTCGAATTTTTGTCGAATCCCCTTTGAATGGCTTGGTGTGCATGTGTATTAAATGTGCCCGTCAATAGCTACCCATGTTTGTATAAATAAACGACAAGGGTGTCTACCGGGATTAGGCACGGTAGGGCATCAGACATGTCAGAGCTTCACTAGTGGTGTAAATACATTCCACGTGGATTCATTGTATGCATAGTCGCCTTTTAATGAATATCACGCAAATCGTCATGGTGATAGGTACGTACGGTTTGTCCAGCATGTCCTAGGTGTGTCTATAAATATATATTTTTTAAAAATAATAAAAAACAGTGGCCGGCCCTGGGGATTGGGGTCAAAAAAATATAATTAGGAGACAGGCCCTGGGGGATGGGGTCATCAGGGCCAATAAATTAGAATAAGAAGGGGAACCACACAGCCCCCCTTCTTAAAAAATTAAAATAAATAAAAGACTGGCATCGTGCCGGAGGCCACGCCCCCTCCTTGCAGCACTCTGCAAATGCGCCCCCTGGCTAGTTGTAAGTTGGGGAATTAATTCATCTTCAATACTGAGGGTCCCTGAGGGCCAACTAGCCCAACAGGCATCTCCAGTATACGCCAGGGAGCTGCGCTGCAGACAGGTGTTCTGAGGCCAAGACCCTTTTTACACCTCTCTGCAACGCAGCTCTGTGGCGCTTACTGGAGGTACCTAGTGGTCTAGTTTGACCCTAGGGACCCTTAGGATTCAAGGGGACTTAATCTCTCTACTTAGAACAGCCACAGGGTGCGTTTACACAGTGGTGAAGGGAAAGGACGGGGCCTGAGGTGACGTGTGCAATCACGCACTATGGCACGTTTTAAATTGGGGATATAATTTCCCTTCAATACTGAGGGCCGCTGGGGGCTAACTAGCCCACCAAGTGCTTCCAGTAAGCGCCACTGAGCTGCATTGCAGAGAGGTGGTCCAGGCCGTGCCACTTTTTACACCTCTCTGCAATGCAGCTCTGTGGCACTTACTGGAGGTACCTAGTGGGCTAGTTGGACCCTAGGGACCCTCAGGATTCAAATGAACTTAATCTCCCAACTAAAAACGGACACAGGGCGTGTTTACAAAGTGGTGAAGGGAGGGGACGGGGCCTGAGTTAACGTGTGCAAAAACGCCCTGTGGCGTGTTTTAAGAGGTAGTTTTAATCCCCCTGCCCTATTATATACTAGGGGCTTACAGAGGAGGTCATGCTAATCACAGGGGGACCCCAACGCATAATGTTCCCTAGTGTATGTAGGTGTTTTCACTGTATTCTAAGTGTCTTTTAACATAGCACTGGCTCTAGGACTGGTTAGTCAGACTCAGTTACCACCAGTATCCGTCTGAAAAAGTTGAGGGTACAGAATGATTTTGCAACAAGGATTCTTTCTGCTCCTCTTTTTGTTCTTTCTGCACGTTATCCTTCTTCCTGCACTTTTCTTCGTCTTTGAGGACTTCTGTTGCTTCTTTCTGCACTTCTGATTTTTCTTTCTGTGCATTTTTTCTTCTTTCTTCACATGTCCTATCTCTGTAGGCATAGTTAGAAATTAGCATTTAAAAAACCTTTGAAATTCACAGAAAAACCCATAGGTTTCAGGCACGTTATAGTTAGGAATTAGCATTTAAAAAACCTCAGAAATTCACCGAAAAAACCATAGGTTTCAGGGGTGTTATAGTTAGCTGGACTTTTCACTTGTACAAAACCATTGAAATTCCCCCGTTATAGTTAGTTCAGCTAACTATAACTCGCGCGCCCGCAATGCACTGCTGATGACGTCACATATTACATCACTCATGACATGGTCAGTGACATCACTCATGACATCACTGATGACATCTCAAATGACATCACTGATGACATCACTGATAACATCATCCTTGTGATAGAGTGGCAGACCTCCTCTCACCCTAATATAACCTTTGATACACACATTCAAAAATAGAGACTAACATTTTCAAAACAATGGTCATACCAATACCAGTCACAACAACCTCTCCAGTAATTCTAAGATCCACATACACATCCACTCATTCACCAACAGTCCTATACAGTCACTCATACATGTACTCACTCATCATATGTACTCATACACCTATACACCCTGTTACACAATGCCACTCATCCATAGAGTTACTCACACACATAGTCACTCATGCTAATAAAGAATCAAACATACATTTACTTGCATATACAGTTATACACACACCACCACACTTACTTCTAGGGAAACTTACACATACTTAGTCTTTTAAACAATCACTTATAGAAACACATACTTATTCATACAGGAACTCTTTCAATCTCTCACTCTCACATATACTCACTTATATACACCAATAGTCACATATATTAGTTTAAAACATATGTAGTTACTCATAAAGACACTATTGAGACAGTCATTCACTCACTAACACACCCATACACACACTCATCCACCCATACAGTCCTGCACACATGCTGTCTTCAACACATACAAACAGTGAGTCACTCATTCATGCACCTATGCACTACGTAATACCCCCCACCGAACCATGCAGACACTCAGACTGATACTCAAAAAACCAACTAATAACCTATATACACACCCAAGTAGCTACTCACCAACCCATGCAGCCACTTATACACAACATGAGAGACTGATACAGATATTTAAATATTTAAACATTACTCACTAAGCCATGTATTCACTATGATACACTTAATCAGTCAGTTACACAATCAATTTTTCAAAAACAAATCATCCATTTAGACACTTATATACCCATTTATTCTTCCATCGACCTTGAGATATACATATATAAAACATATTTAATTTTCAGAAAAACACACATTCATTGGATGATGTCATCAGTGATGTCATCAGTGATGTCATTTGAGATGTCATCAGTGATGTCATGAGTGATGTCACTGACCATGTCATGAGTGATATAATATGTGATGTCATCAGCAGTGCATTGCGGGCGCGCGAGTTATAGTTAGCTGAACTAACTATAACGGGGGAATTTCAATGGTTTTGTACAAGTGAAAAGTCCAGCTAACTATAACACCCCTGAAACCTATGGTTTTTCGGTGAATATATATATATATATATATATGTATATATATATATTATCTACTGGCGGTCGCCAGTAGATAGTTATAGTTAGGACCGTGTTTCCATAGGAAATCTGAAAATTCTATTTTGAATAACTTGTGCGCTGGTTGACGAATCCTCGCGAATTTTTTAGGGGTGGGCAGAATTTGCGTAATCGCGTTACGCAAATCTCCGCGAAAAATCTCCGCGAACACGCAGAAATTCCGCGAACAAGCGGAATTGCTTGTTCGCGATGCTTTTTTCCTGTTCACAATCGCTGTTTTCGTGCTCGGGGAGAAATATCTCGCGAACACGCATTTTGAGAACGCGAACAAGCAAAAATTTTGCGAAGTCGCGGAAAGCGGAATTTTGGGCAATTTCGCGTTCTCCACATAACGTGAAATTGCCCAAATTCCGCAAATTCCGCGAACGGAAGGGAATTTCCACCCAGGCCTAGAATTTTTCAAAATAGGTGGGGCGCTCCGCTCCTACCCTGAAGGTCTCGGGGTGATTAGTCAAGCGGGGGCCGAGAAAAAAGGGGGGTCCCAAAACGCACTTCCCCCATGCATTATGCCATAGGTACCTTTAGTCCAAGGTACAGCCCGAACGGCTGAACAGAATTACTTGAAATTTGGCAGAGAGGTAGTCCTCAGGTCAGGGATGTGCCTTTTGAATATTTGGAGCCAATCTGTTCAGTAGTTCCTGAGAAAATTTCAGTTAAAAGTACATATATATCTATAAGCGCGCACCGTGCGCGCACCGTGCGCGCACGGTGACGTGCGCGAGCGCACTTTTCATTGGGTGTTAGATGTCAGTAAACATTCAAATCGGTCAAAATCTGGAAGTGTCATCCGCCATTTTGTCTCTCCCAGTCTGAGGCAGTGAAAAACAAAGGTGGAGAACGTGAAAAGGGGGCAGGGTGGACAGTTCCCAACCCCCTAGCCTTTGTCAGGGGGTCACTGAAGGACCCCCAAGGGTGAAAAAAACATTTTTTTTATTTAGGAAAAAGCGCGGGGTGCGCAAAGCGCACGGTGCGCTCACGGTGCGCGCACGGTGCAAAACCTAAAAAAAAATATTAATAAATACATAACTTAGCATTTAAAAAAACGTACAAATTCACTTAAAAAAACCATAGGTTTCACACACGTTATAGTTAGGAATTAGCATTTAAAAAACCTTGCAAATTCACTTAAAAAACCATAGGTTTCACACATGTTATAGTTAGCTGGACATTTCCCTCGTAAAAAACCAATGAAATTCCCCCGTTATAGTTAGTGCAGGAAACTATAACTCACGCGACCGCAATCCTCTGCTGATGACGTCAGATATTACATCACTGATTACATATGTGTCTTTCTGAAAAATAAATATTTGTAATATATGTATAGCTAAAGATTAATGGAAGAAGACATGGGCATATAGATGTCTAAATACAGTGATGTAATATCTGACGTCATCAGCAGACGATTGCGGTCGCGTGAGTTATAGTTGCCTGCACTAACTATAACGGGGGAATTTCATTGGTTTTTTACGAGGGAAATGTCCAGCTAACTATAATATGTGTGAAACCTATGGCTTTTTAAGTGAATATATATATATATATATATATATATATATATATATAATCTACTGGCGGTCGCCAGTAGATAGTTATAGTTAGGACCGTGTTTCCATAGGAAGTCTCAAAATTCTATTTTGAATAACTTTGGCGCCGGTTGACGAATCCTCGCAAAATTTTCAAAACTAATGGGGCGCTCCGCTCAGCTCCTACCCTGAAAGTCTCGGGGGGATTCGTCAAGCGGGGGCCGAGAAAAAAGGGGGTCCCAAAACGCGTTTTCCCTATGCATTTTCCCATAGGACCTTTAGTCGAAGGTACAGCCCGAACGGCTGAACAGAATTACTTGAAATTTGGCAGAGAGGTAGTCCTCATGTCAGGGATGTGCCTTTTGAATATCTGGAGTCAATCTGTTCAGTAGCTCCTGAGAAAATTTCTGTTAAAAGTACATATATATCTATAAGCGCGCACCGTGCGCGCACGGTGACGTGCGCGAGCGCAATTCTCATTGGTTGTTAGATGTCAGTAAACATTCGAATCGGTCGAAATCAGGAAGTGTCGTCCGCCATTTTGTCTCTCGCAGTCTGAGGCAGTGAAAAACAAAGGTGGAGAACGTGAAAAGGGGGCAGGGTGGACAGTTCCTGACCCCCTAGCCTTTGTCAGGGGGTCACTGAAGGACCCCCAAGGGTGAAAAAACCATTTTTTTTATTTAGGAAAAAGCGCGGGGTGCGCGCACCTTGCGCGCACGGCACGCACAACGCATCGTGAGCGCTCGGTGCGCGAAGCGCACCGAGTGCCCACAGCGCGCGCACGGTGTGCAAAGCGCACGGTGCGCGCACGGTGCGCGCACGGTGCAAAACCTGAAACAAAAATATATTAATAAATACATAACTTAGCATTTAAAAAAACGTACAAATTCACTGAAAAAACCATAGGTTTCACACACATTATAGTTAGGAATTAGCATTTAAAAAACCTTGCAAATTCACTTAAAAAACCATAGGTTTCACACATGTTATAGTTAGGTGGACATTTCACTCGTAAAAAACCAATGAAATTCCCCCGTTATAGTTAGTTCAGATAACTATAACTCGCGCGACCGCCACTCTATCAAAAGGATGATGTCATCAGTGATGTCATGAGTGATGCCACTGACCATGTCATGAGTGATGTAATGTGTGACGTCATGAGCAGTGGATTGCGGGCGCGCGAGTTATAGTTATCTGAACTAACTATAACGGGGGGATTTCATTGGTTTTTTACGAGTGAAATGTCCACCTAACTATAACATGTGTGAAACCTATGGTTTTTTAAGTGAATTTGCAAGGCTTTTTAAATGCTAATTCCTGGAAAAAAAAAAAAAAATATATATATATATATATACATATAGCAGTACAATATATAGCAAGCCATAGCAATTGCTTTGACACAGAGGGAGCTGCATATTAGCAGTTCCATCTGTGACAAAGATATGCCGGCTCCTGCAGGAGGTGGAGAACTGGCAGGGACTGTGGGCCTGGAGGCTCCTCCACGGTCCCAGTGGTGAGTGTGTGCCCTGGAGGCACCCATTTAAAATGGCCAGGCCACAGGGGATGGGATTCCTGGAGCCCAATTTGGTAAAAGGAGGGGGCTGCTTAGCCCCTTCCCCATTTGTAAATGGCCAGGCCCCAGGGGATGCGATCCCCAGGGCTGAAATCAGCCCGGGGGGGGGGCAGTGACGCATCCCCCTCCCCTGTTTTAAAATGTAAAAAATAAAGAGGTGGTCAGGCCACTCGGCAGACCCTTAATCAAGGAAAAAGGAGGGCCACGCAGCCCCCCCTTATGAAGCCATATATGGTCCTGGGGACTGCCACACCCCAGGGCTGGCTCCTGCTTTGTCCCGGTATGCCCACCCCAGGACATTGCAGTTTGCTGTGACCTGGTGGGAGCTTCCCACAAAGCCACAGCAAATGCCTCGTTTTCAGAAAGAGAAGGCTTACACATGCTCTTGTTTGCTGAAAGTGGAACATTTGTCTGTTTCCCCGCCCGCTGTCTAGCGTCAAAGATAGGAGCTTCTAGCTGCATTGCATTACTGTGTGGCCGAGGGATGTCTTTTATCCAAACATATCAATGCTGGCATCTCAAGCAGATTTCTATTAAATAAATGATCTGAGAGAGGAAGAGTTGTGTAATTGCCAATCATTGTTCCAGTGCAAATATTCTAGAATACCTTTGAGTGCCCCCTTGGTGCTGTTATAATAAAAACAAACATTCAGTAGCAGATTAAGATAGCTGAGGATGATGTGAGGAAAGCTTCTTGAAGAACAACACCGATATTGATGATCATCAGATCCTAGGACCTGCAGCGAGCCCTTGAAGCTACAGGTATCAGGGACTGACTGTGATTGCCTTTAAAGGAATTCATGTGCACCCTACTTCTGTACTCAGAATAAGGATTGAGTAGCTGCTCTGTGTTCTGTCTGCGTTTAGGAAAATCAGTATCTCACTGGGCAGCCCTCGTCAGAAGAGAGCCAGGTTGGATGATACTGTGTAACTCGCAACTGAGAAAACAGAACATGCCATGTCACTGAAAGAGTGGTATGCCTTCACCTGTATGCGGAGGAGAAAAACAATGTGTCCCTGACGGTACTTCTTTATGTTCATCACAAATGGTGCTGCAAGACATGGAGGTGATTGGGAAAAAATATTTCAACTAGACTCCATCCCCACCTTGAAGAAAGGCTGGTAACATCTTAGCTGGAGCATCCAACTAACGTGGAAGGACTGCCCCAAGTAATTGAGAAAAATAAATAACTAAGGGGCATATTAACAAGGCGGCACTATAAAATTATTGCCGCTTTTGCAGCTGTTTTCGGCCGAAAATCGGCGATAATTTTATCGCCTTATTAGCAAAGACACACTATCGCGTGTTTTGCTGACTTAGCGCCCGTTTCCAGCACGCTTAACTTTGCATCGCTAATGAGATGCAAAGTAGGCGTGGCTGTGAAACCAACCAGGGAAAATATCGCGAAGGCAGCTTCGCGATATTAAAAAGGAAGGGTAGCGATTATTTAAATCGAGTTAAGTATGCCTTAACGCAGGAATTTAACGTCTGTTAAATTCCTGACTAAGGCATACTTAACATGGGGGTGGATTCTGTGGCTAAGACCACAGGCCCTATCATCTAGGTTATCGCCATTTTCCACCATGGAAATTGGCGATATCCACACTATCTCTGGAATTTTTATCGCGTCGGTGATGCGCGTTGTTGATAACGCGCTAACCGGGCGATAAATTCCAAAGATAGCCAGCGATAAATATGCAAGCGCTAACTGCGCTTTACAATATTTGTCAATATGCCCCTAAGTTGGTTTAAGATTCAATTGTAAATTAAAACTTACCTTCTGGGGTGTGTCTACACGACTTGCATTTTGTAAGTCAAGGTGACGATCAGCATACCTAGTGAAAGATGGCAGGAGGTTTTGCAGATGTAGTCTTTGTCAGCAATGTCTAGTGAGTCAAAATCATATCCAAGAAGAGCTTTTATCTGGGAGAATCGTTGAGCACCATTGAGGTGCTCAACCAGAGGTTTGTTGTTCAAACAGGCACAGACATTTTCTTTTCCACTTGGTTAATGTCAGCGTACTTCGTGGCTGGAAGAGTCTACACAATCCTCTTTGATGTCAGTGATGATATCGTAGCTGAGTCTAAGTGTGTGGTGATCTGCACTTTGGAAGGTGCAGGCTTTCTGTCAAATGGTGGTATGGCTGCAGCCTGTGGAGGAGCAGAGTGTGGAAGCACTGGGGTCAGAGCCACCAGATTCACCGAATCCACAGGAAAGTCCTTCCTTGGTGAGTGTCCCAGAGGATAATGAGGCTGTCTCGAATCTGTCAAGAATGGCTTGTAAGAAGAATTCAATCTGTGGTGAATTTACCCATGGAGTTTCAAACTCCATTTTCAGTTCCTCAAAGATTGGAAATGGTTTCAACAGCGAATTACAGATCAACACTGGAGAACAACATTTAGACTCCCAATGATAACAGGAGCGTCCCCATTTCCTTTAGAAAAAAGAAGACTTCTTCTTACTGTGGTGTTGTTTAGGTTTTTTTCTGGTAAGACCACATAGGAGATCTTTCCCAGTGAGGAGGCTTGCCTGGTGGTGACAGGCACCACTTTAGCATTTTTTTTTATATTGTTAAAAGGATTTAAACCACAACACCATAGAAGGTGAAAATGTGAAATGTGTCCTACTCGCTTTCAAAGTCATTGAGGAATTTGTCAGTTGAAACAGAGGAAGATCTGAACTCATGTCATTAAGGCTATAAAAATATGGATTGGTGCCAGCACACCACCAGACGATGCCTTACATCGAACCCTGGGCAGAGCAAGGCATCATTGACTTTGCCTCCTGAGAGTGCTGGGGGTTTATTGATTGGGGGAAAATGGTTTCTGAATCAGAGCTTGTGCCTAGAGACTGATAAGATGGAGAATCAGTATCAATTAGAAGCATTATTTGTATTTATTCTAGGTCGGAGCAGCTACATTTACTAAAATCAAAGTTGTGTGTTTTATTTTTTTTAATGATGCACCTAAATCTGAAATTAGCTTGATGCGGTTCTATTTCTAAATTATGAGTTATGTGACAGCACTGAATGTGGAAATCTACACATCAATTAGCTTGCCATTCCTTCCTAACAGAGAAGAAACCACTAGGATGACCCACTAAGGTGACACTTAGGCCCTAATTATGAGTCTGGCGGTCCGAGGACTGCCAGACTTGCAGGGGCACGGTGGTCCAACCACTCCATTACGTCCCCTGGAGGTGGTGTCACCGTGGTCCCGCCAAGCATATTATGAGTTTCCTCTCCACCAGGGTTTACATGGAGGTTCTTACTCCATGTGAACCCTGGAGGAGAGGAAACAAAGGGGAACCTACAGGGCCTCCTACACTTGTGAATGCACACAGGGGGGCATAACATGCACAGCATTTCTTGTACACCATGGACTTTCGAGTTCATGCCGTGCAGGAACCTGTGGCGAAGTTCCTATTGGGGTGCCTTTTTCAAAGGCACAGCCATCTTTGAACCAGGCATCAACCTGGGACCGCCACACCACCTACCTGCCCGACCACTTTAAAGTCATAATGTGGCGGGTTGTGGTGAGTCTCGGTGGTGCGAGGGCAGTAGTGTACCGCCCCCACCACCAAAACTCATAATCGAGCCCTTAGACTACTTGCTTCAAGCACAGTTAGGGAGTACCTCCCCCTCTCTGATTGGAATATTACCAATGTCCTTTGATGTGGCCAGAAAAGGGAACGAAGTGGGACATGGGCTGTGTACAAGGACTGGATATAGGCAATGCCCTTGGCTTCAATGTTGATCAACAGGCTTTGCTGGGCCCCTCTCCTAGCGACCTGACTACGCCTTAAAAGTGCATACACCTTGACCGGCTGAAATCTGCCAATCTTCAGCCCTGGACGCCACGGAGTCTGCATCTCACTCCTACATTGCATCTAAGTTAGTGGAAGTCCATGCAGTGAAACCTATGAGGCTGTGTGGTGGACTATATTTAAAACCCGGCTCTGAAGACAGGTCTGACTGGCATGGCAGTGTTCCTAGCAGCAAGCCATTCGCCGTCTTCTCATCAGTAACACGAGCTCAAATCACCCAGGGCCGAGCCGTCTCTGCTCTGCCAAGGTTGAAATCTATCGTTGCAGCTGGAGGAATTCTCCCTTGGATTTTTGAGCGTCTGCATCCTGAAATAAATGGCCGGTTCGAGAAGTATTGCTCACATCTGACATGTCGATTGATTCCTCCAGAGTGAAAATGCTTCCCTCTACCTTTCGGCTTTCATCTTGTCACCCTGGCTGATTATGACCCAAATAATGTTTTTTTTCTTTCCATTCGTTGAGGCACTGACGAGGACAGTGTGTTCCATTACCCTACCCACTCCTTACACCAACCCCTTTGCCCCTCTGCTAGTGACGCCTTAGGCTAGTTTTGCTACAATAGACCCGGAGCGAACTTCAGGCAGTGCCGCTGTCTGCTTCTGTGTGCCTCGGAGGCAGGAGGCTTTTTGCCCTACCCCTGAGGCTACAGCAGTGAGACACAAGGAGCTTCCGGCCCAAAACAACACGGTCCTCAGGACCCCACCCCTCTCAGATACCTGTGCTGGCCCCCTCATCGGCCCAGGTTACCTGCAAGACGAGCTGCATTACTTACTTTATTAGTTTATGGGTGTACTAAGAAGTACAATTGTAAAGGATGTAAGCATCCACTAGCTAATGTTACCTAAAGCACCTACACCTCACTGAATAGTGATGTAATATCATAAAAGCCCAGTTAATGAACATATTACTTACCAGTGACCTTCATCCTGGACCTTCGTCCTTTCTGCCACAGTCAACGCAATAAGAGGAGTCCTGCTTCCCGGAGACCGACCTCCAATGCTCACCTGAGCACTATGCACACCTGAGCACTATTCAATCACACACATAATCACCCCTTCACTCCGGTACATGTATGCTGTCTTCACCAAATCGCCAATCCCACCATTGTTGCTTCTCAGTTCGCTCTCCTCCCCCCACTATATGGACCACCTTGTGAAAATCCCAACGAATACCATCCCTAAATTCAACCATCCATTTCCCGGCCCTTGCAACTTGCTGAGATTCCAAGAAATTGGAACAATTCTTCTTCACTCTACACAATAAGCTAACTCCATCAATCTGCTTTGATCTAATCGCCCAATCGAATGCCTGCACCTTCTCTTCCATCCCTTCCTTTTCCACCTTCTACTCCCTTGCACTGTAACACATGGATTTATTCATTCTTACTAAAGTTTTGCGAACACCTTTCACCCACTCCTCTAAACCTCATTGCCACAGATAATTCCCAGGCCGATGCAGATCAGTGATGCATTATTTTGTTTGTTTGTGGGTGTCCAAAGAAAAACTGTAAAGGATGGAACCGAATGTCAAATTACAAAATGCAACACATCAACAGACTCCATGATACAGTAGCAATTCATAGTAGCAATGCAATAAATCAAAGCCCAATAAAGAGACATGCATTATCCCAGGAATAGAATACAACAACCCCTCTTACCTGAACTCAAGACCAGAATTTATTGTGGTGCCCAAAACACCCAGAACAACCACCCTGCAACAAAAGTCCAGCCCAGATCTCCCCCATCTCCTTGTCCACATTCAAAACACGATGCTTCTCTTCTTACCAAACCTAGATATCTCCTGACTGATCGCCCCTCCTCACTCTTAAACTCGTAGGGAGATATTCACAGGAACGTGTGATACCTACTGCAAGAGTAGCGTAACGCAACTCTCAACATCGCAGCCTATCGCGGGAAAATAACCCTGTGTCAACGTGGAATTCACAACAAGGCGGCCCCATGCGATAGTTTGCCAAAACTGCGGCCAATGCCCGTGATACAACCACCTCGACAGAGATAAAACACAAACCCCAATGCCAAAAAACCTGCATACGGAAAATGCCAATGAAAAATATACATCAACAGCGGAGTATCACAGATGCACCCTGGCCGACTGCAGAGGACAACATGTACACCACAACATCCAAGCACCGTGGAAGAACAGACCCGACAGGCACACCGCATAAAAGAGACAATTGGCTGACAAATCAGAGCCGCAGGAGCGACTCGCCCACCGTGCGGCATACGCACATTAGCAGAAGTGCACCTCGACATTGACAACATCCCGGTACAAACAGCAACCCCTCCACAAATGAACACAGGACACAACTGGTTCCGCAAATGTGCACAACATGGGAAATCACATCTGAAACCGCAGGAAAATGTAACATGACAATGTACAAGTACAAACTGTAACCTGCAAATATGTTTTAATCACAAATGCAGTGCAATTGGACATCTTCTATCGTCCCGTGAGTGCTATGGACGGCCACAATGTGACGTGCTCATGAGTATTAAGTGTCAATGATAGAGTTCCTACGGGCCATTCCTGCCGCAGCTGCAGTGGGATGTGGGCCATCTGCCCCATCATCACCATCATCGTGTGGTACCTCTGGAACTGGGATCCATGGGGCATTAGTGCAAACACAGATGTTGTGCAACACACAACATGCAATGATCATCTTGCACACGATGTCCCGGCTGTACAGGAGCTTTCCACCTGTGCCGTCCAGGCACCTGAAATGTGACTTCAACACGCCAAATGTGCGTTCAACGATGCCCCGGTGCGTATGTGGCCCGCATTGTACTGCCTCTGGGCGGGTGTATCTGGGTCTCAGAGGGGTGTTATCATCCAAGGGCAGAGTGCATATCCTTGATCACCTGTGATAGTGCAGGGAGAAAAGAGTCAATACTTGGTTCAGCAGGATGTGATGGCAGGCCCACTCATATAGTGACGCCTGTGCTGGCTGTGTGTGGGGTGAGTGTAAGACAGCCCTCAGGGAGAACCTGGTGCTGGCAACAACTCCAACAGTCATCAGGCACTCAGAAATGCAATGTCAGTGCAACAAGGGGGAATGACGCGAGTTACCAGGGCTAGTGGCCCCGGATAACCAGCGGCACAAGGGCCCACCGCCACGGGATGCTGACCTGCGGGATACTGGGGTAGGGTCATGAGGGCAGAGCAGGGCCTCACATGTGTCATGTGTGCCTTCTGCGGATTGTCAAGGGGGAGAATGGGAGGCCTACCCCCAGGGCATGATGCAGGGGGCACATGCCAGCTGTGCCCGGCAACATGGCGGATATGAATGCCACAGACCCAGGCCAGACACCAAGTCTGTACCTGTCTGTTGCTGATGACAACCCCCAGGCCACAGGCTCAGACACCAACGATGTTCCGCCGGAGGATGACGGTCACTCATGGCGCACAGGGTTAGTGGCACCACGTGTCGCAGGCCTGAGATATGGAATTATGCCTCACTGATCGAAGGGAGTCTTGTGCTGAGGCCGCTGCCACGGACTTGGGGTCACTGCCATTCAGGACTCAGGACACTGTTCCGCATGTGGGACCTACTGGGCCGAAGAGGACGCCGGTGGGGCATATAAATTAGTAAGGAGTGATGTGGACCAGCGTCAGGGGGAGCCAACGATGGTCTGCGGAGGCTGCAGAGGTCGCGGGACTGGGGCTTGGTGCTTGCACTGGCACGTGTTGGTCCCTCGTTGACACAAGGCGGTGTCGGCAGGTGAGCAGTGTGGCACTGCTACACTGGGGCGGGCAGACCTGGTCTGTGCATCAGCGTCCTGGGGTGCAGCAGGCTCACAGGGTCGCAGGCCCCGCTGCTACCAGCGTCGGCCTCTTGGCAGACCGTGTGGTGCCGCACTGTCAGTGATGTTGGCCTTCCCGGGAGTGGACCATGCCCTGCACAACAGGGTTGGTCACTACACCCCTGGGCAGCCCTAGCATACTCAGGGCCAAGCCACGAGGCTCACGCACACAGGGGGGGACGCAGGGTGCGACACTTCTACTATTGTCCCACGGCCTAGGGTGACATTGTTGCGTCCACTGCTCACTACTCTCCAGTCACCAGCAGTTGTGGTCTGCATTGGACATATCAGTTGTTTGCATTCCCATGTCTGTCATGCACATCCATGCCTCACTTCTCATTGTGTACATTCCCACTCACGGGTCACTTGCATCCTTGCACATGGCTGCATTCCGTTTCGCCACACATTCAGCTGTTGTGTAGCTGTGCTGCCATGAAATGTCTGTGTTGGGTGCAGGGGTAGCCCAGGATAACCATGGAGTGGTGTTGTCGTGTCTGGTAGGTGTTCGTGTAGTTTGACATGTTTTAAATGGATTGGTCACGTGTGCATTCCCACAGTTGTGCATTGTGTGTTGGTGGCTTTGGGGTTGTGGGATTCAAGTCAAATATGTGAAGTTAGCATAATGTATCTTAGGCTGTACCTCTACTCCATATGCATCGAGAACTGCTTTATAAAGTAACCCATTTGGTCTCCGTATCCTGCATGATAGAAAGGGCCGAAAAGCCATACTGTGGCCATCTTGGACCATGATCAGTCGTGCCTCAGATCACGTGTCTCTCTCTCTCTACCCACCGTCTGTATGATTTAGCTCGTACCAGCCTAGAGACAGGGTGAATTGTATTTACGGCCGAGGCCCAAGGTCACATCTGCAGTAGGGAGTACTAAGCGAAATTCCTCTGTGCCCCGAGACGAAAGGGAGTCACCCGGCCGACCTTCTCTGGAGGAGATAGTAACCTTATACGGGCAGATGGTATGAGCTCATTTAGGAGCTCTAGGGCTAACTGGTGTTTTTCCACTTACAATGCTTTGTATGCTGAGACTGTTATGCATATAAGTGTGATCTTGTCAAGGAGCCAACAGTCTTCCTCGGTGCACCGGATGGGTGAGGGTCGATGAGGCTCCTCTATGTAGAGTTCTGTTGTGGCCAATAAACGCTTGAACCTTCTACGTTGCCAACTGCTTATTATTGACTTGATATTGCAGGCCACTGGTAAGTGTGGCCCTTGGGATTACTATTTAGATTACTACAGTTGGCGACCACGAAGGGACCCCGTGATAGGGTCTTTCCTTCCCCGTATTCGGGTGAGAGGATTGGTGGCGTCTTGGCCGGTTGGGCGGAGGGGAGTTTGAGTCCGCTCCGTGCTTTCGACCGGGGTACCCTCGGCTGCTAGCGACCCTTCACCGGGGTCCTGCGGGCTTAACCCAGGAGCTGACTGTGTTGATTGTAGGAGGTTGGCAGCGGAGAACGGACATTCGTACCTGGGTGCACCCGGTGAGTAATTTGTTTGTTTGAAGCATTTTTGTCTGATTTGAAGCATGCGCTGTTGAGCGGTGCATTTGTTTGGAGCACGTGCTGTTAAGCGGTGCATTTGGAACAGTTAACTGTATTTGATTTAAGGGGTCGTGAGTACCCTAGGAGAATTACGGAGGTCTTACAGGGTGGTCCGGTAGGGACTGACTGTAGAGACTCCGCGGATCTTTTTTGATATCTTGAGATACTGATCAGATGCCTAGTTGTTACCTGTGAGTAATACACGGCCGGATTGCACTCGGAAAAGCCTGTGGCTATAACTGGGTAGCCATAAGACATATCTGAAGTACGGCTTGGACTACATCAGAACAGTCTCAGTGGTGAACCAGGGAGGTCATGGGATGGTCCGTAGTCCAGTTCGTGGTTACCCCTGTCTGATGGCCTCTTGCCAGTTTGACGGAAGACGGCCTGTTGTGATTTTGTTGAACCTTTTTGAATAATTCTCCACGAACGGGAGTCGACGGGCACGGTTCGTTTGTTTGGATGCATCAAGTTTGTATAGGTTGAACTGCAGAGAATAATGTCGACATATATGTTATCTGTGATATAAAGTGTGTTATATGTTATTTGTGTCTGTTCACAAACCAACATGTCGTGTTTCAGTAAATTGAATTGTTTTGGTTGTTGTTGCCGGGCTAGTGACTCTCGTTTTGCTGAGAGTCAGCCCTCTCCTCCAGAGGGCAGCCCTAGCCATTTCATGTATGTGAAGCATGGAATTGCCCCCATATTGTTTAACACCTTGTGGCATAAGTATACCAAAGGTAATGACGAGTTGCAGTGGCCAAAGACTGGTTCATTTGACGAAAAGAAAATTGCCTTTCTACAAGAACAACTATTTTCTAGACGCAGTAGGAAATCTATGTTTGATGCCTTAAACGCCTGGCAGAAAGAAGCCAAACAAAGACGGATGAGAGGGAGAAGCTAGCGAGAGCTAAGGCTGGGCAGACCATAACTGAGAAGGCTGTAGCCTATGACAGGGCTAGGGTAGAGAAAGGAATCGATTGTATGAATCGGGACTTTAGACTAAAGGTTGATAAAAGTTATGTGGCTCGACCTAATGCAGAGGATGAAATAGAAGACTTGCTGGACATGCGGCCACCGCCTACTTATGTCCCGCAACGGTTATATCCAGAGGTATCGGCAGCTATTGTATCGGCTGGGACAGAGACAGTCGCCTCTACGCCGGTTCTAGACGCCTCTGCAGCAACCCCGGTTGCATCAGCGCCTCAGCCTCCCTCCCTCGCACCTGTCACTGATCGTTCTCGGCTGTCTTCCTCTGTTTCGGAAATTATGGCCTTATTGCCCAATTTGTTGTCAGCCACGACAGCTGGGGCTCCCCAGTTGTCGCCGGGTGTCATGCATTCTCCCTCTGCCTTGACCTCCTCCTCTGCGAGTGCAACTCCTTTTGCAGCTGTTTCGACTCCAGTACATCCGTCCGGTCCGATAGATGGCAGAAAGCTGTTCACTAGATCAGCTTTAGGAACAGTGGAAAAGGAGGCCATTGCAGTACAGGCGTCCCAGTGGATGCGGCAATCTCTTTATACTCTGTCTGACATATGGAACACCATGCAAGATTATGAGCCAGTGATGCAACAGCACGCGTTAGCCCATATGGCTGACCGCCTCATCTCATTGTGGGAGCAAGCTTATAAAGGGGAAAGGGCCCCGACTATACTATATGATATTCATACACAGGCACACAAATCTCAGCTAAGCCCAGAAGCGGTATATGGGAATGTGAAAACTCTGGTTAGTTTCCAGGAGCAATGGGTGTACACCCCATGGAAACGTAGTGAGGTCCTTTCATTGAAAACTCAGTTGCCAGACCCCAGGAAGAATCCTACGGCTTACTATAAGGAACTAACTGAAGCCGCCTCCTCGGCGGTGATGACACTGGCTGATATTGAACTATTCTTTGCTCTATTAGTGCCTGTGGACATATGGCGGCAGGTACATGATCAGGACCACGTGACGGAGTTTGGGGGAACGTGGGAACAATTGAGAGACTGGGATAGGGATCGTAAGCCAGGAGATAAGCCCAGAACGGAAATATTGACTTTGCCGGAGAAAATAATAACTTACATGCATTCCCTAATCCCTCCCAGGAAAGTAGATTGGGACAAACTGACGGCGTGCAAACAGAAGAAGGATGAGAATGTGTCTGATTTCTTTACGAGGTTCGAGAGGGGTTTTATTGATTTTAGCGGGCAAGATCTGTCTAAGGAGGGTGGTATACGCTGGTTTGTTAATAGGTTTGTAACTAACCTATTACCCGAGATATCAGCCCGACTTCAGGCTGCGGAGAGCACCTGGACTACATCTACCCCTTCGACTATCCTAAGTATGGCTCAATACTATGAGCATCGGGAGAACGAGCGTAAGGAGAAAACGGAAAAGAGATCGAAGGAGCTGAAGACTCGGGTTCTGTTACAGCAAGTTGAAAGAGGTCGAGGAAGGGGTCGAGGAACGCATAACTTCGCCCCGCGAGGGGTGGGGTCCGGACAGGGTGGAGGACGAACAGATTTAGGAATAAATCAGTGTGCATTCTGTAAGCAGGAGGGACACTGGCGCGCTCAGTGTCCGTTGTTGCAGGCGCAGAACGGCGTTCCAAGGGGCCAAGGGAGAGGTCGTGCTGGTGGTTATCGAGGTGGACGTACGAGACAGGAAGGTGTCGGGCAAGGTGAGAATAGTCAGAATTATTTTGACAATGGTCAGGGGAAACAGTATTACAATGAAGGATGTGTGAGTAACGACTCGGCTGGCTATTGTGAGGCATAGGAGAGCCGAGGACAGAGTGGGGGACGTGTGTCAATTCCGATAGATCAGAATGGACCTTATGTACATGCTCGTTTGATGGATACATCAGGTAAGTTTCTAGTTGACACAGGGGCTATGAATAGTTCTATTTCACATGCCCTTATCCCTGGGGCAGCTCTGTCTGGCCAGAATAATGGGTCTGTAGGTTTCTCTGGAACTCCAGTGGTAAGCCCCATCTCCCAACCCCTTTCTCTTACTTTGGGGCCGATTTCAATTGATTCACCCTTCCTTCTGACTTCACAGTGTGGTGAGAATCTCTTGGGGATGGATATACTGAAGAGGCTGTATGCCCGCATCTATTGCACTCCAGACGGTGTTTATTTGACGATTAAGAAACCCCTCCCTCCTTCGGCACAATGTTTCTCCAAAACGGACACTCTGCCCCCTGAGCTTGCACAGATTCCCCAGAGTCTTTGGGCTACCGGAGATACTGACGTGGGTTTATTGAACATATCACCCATTTCGATCACCTTGAAACAAAATGCCCGGTTACCCAGGGTCCCGCAGTATAAGATTGCTTCTGCTGGGGAACGGGCATTACTGTCCATTGTTCATGATTTGATCCGCACCGGGGTGGTGGAAGAGACGGTTTCTAACACGTGCAATAGTCCTATTCTTCCTATTCTTAAACGAGCCCCGATAGATCAAAGCCCTGATTATGCTGACACCTATCATTTTGTGATTGACCTCCGTGAAATCAATAAGATTGTGGTACCCCAATATCCCGTGGTGCCTGATATCACTACAATCCTGACAATGATCCCCCGACTGCCAGATTTTTCTCTGTCATTGATTTGAAAAATGCTTTCTTTAGCAGTCCCATTCATCAAGATAGCCGCTATCTTTTTGGCTTCTCATTAGGAGGCCGCAGCTTCAGATTTTGTCGCGCCCCCCAGGGCTATACAGAAAGCCCGAGTATTTACAGCCAGGCGCTCAAAACGTTACTGGATACATTAACCTTGCCACCCGGTAACGTTCTGGTGCAATACGTAGATGATCTCCTTGTGGCCTCGGATACCGAGCAGGGTTGCCGAACAGCGACGACTGCGTTGTTACAGCACTTGGCAGCCCACGGTAACAAAGTCTCGTTGTCCAAATTTCAATATTGTCGACCGGAGGTGACCTATCTCGGTCATCTCCTGTCGAAGGAGGGAAGACGACTGACTCCTGATCGTATCATAACCATATCTAACTTGCCTGTACCTTGCACGCAACGTGATGTCCGCGCTCTGCTTGGCATAACTTCTTACTGTCGCCAATGGATCCCTAACTATTCCCTATTAACTAAACCTTTCTTGCATTTAACGACTAAAGATGTGCATGAGCCTTTACCTTGGACAGCTGAATGTCAGAATGCTTTTGTTTCTTTGAAATCTGCTCTTTGCTCTGCTCCCGTGCTTGGCACCCCTGATTACCGGAAGCCTTTTGTACTCTATGTGCATGAGGTGGACGGTTGCTCGCTTTCAGTGTTAACACAAGGATTTGGTGGTAAGCAAAGACCTTGTGCATACTTTTCAGCGGTATTGGATAATGTCGCCAGGGCACTTCCCAGTTGTCTGAGAGCCACGGCTGCGGTTGCTGTGGCGATCCGACAATCGGAAGGGCTCGTCCTGAATACGGACCTGACAGTGATGGTGCCTCACGCTGTGGACGTTTTACTGAACAGGACGCAGATGCAACACTTAACTAGTGCGCGTCTTACAGGGTACAAATTGACCCTGTTTGCACCACATATCACTATCAAACGATGTGTCACCTTGAATCCTGCTACGTTACTACCTCTCCCTTTGGAAGACCATAGTCAAGATATACATGATTGCATCTTCCGGACAGAAGAAGAAACAAAGGGGTGGATAGATTTAACAGACATTCCCTTATCTGACCCTCAAGGGGAATTGTATGTTGATGGCTCATGTTTTAGGTTACCCAACGGCACCACGACCGCTGCTTATGCGATCACCACATTGCAAACAGTAGTTGAGACGGCCAAGGTACCTTATCGATCGGCCCAGGCTGCTGAGTTAGTTGCACTACTAAGGGCTTGTGAATTGGGCGAAGGGTTAAGGATAAATGTCTACACCGATAGCCAGTATGCTTTTGGTCTAGCACATAGCTTTGGGAGATTGTGGGCTGAGAGAGGTTTCCTTACATCCCATGGTCAGAAAATAAAGAATGGACAGCTGGTCTTGAGGTTGTTAGCCGCCCTGACCTTGCCCCAAGCCATAGCTGTCGTTAAATGTAGTGCCCATAAAGCAGTAGTTGATGATGTAGGTAAGGGAAACTCTTTTGCGGACAGAATCGCTAAAGAAACTGCCCAATCCAATACCACCTCCATGTTTGTAACAAGTCTGCATAAAGGGATGATAGAAACAGAGACATTCAATAATACTATAGACAGTGTGAGAGAATTGCAATTAGAAGCAACCCCTGAAGAACTAAAGTACTGGCAAGAACAGATAGGGAAGCTAGATGACAATGGATGTTGGATAGATCTATCAGAAAGATGTAGATGGCTGCTGCCGAATGCATTTGTGAATGCTGTCGTGTCCATGGCACACGGTCCCGCACACGTGGGGATTCAGGGTATTTGCGCAATATTAGATCCTGTGTGGTATAATACCAACATCCATAGGACTGCAAAGCAACTAGTCCAGAATTGCATGATTTGCCTACAGCATAATCCAGGGGGGAGTATCCCTGTTCTGACTGGTAGCTTCACGCCCCCCACCCTACCTTTCGAGGTATTACAAATGGATTTGATTCAGTCTGAGCAGGTTAACAATCTAAAATATGTCTTGGTAGTGGTTTGCACGTTTAGCAAATGGGTAGAGGCGTACCCTACCAAGGAGAATACTGCCCTAGCCACCGCGAAGGCCCTAGTAAAGGAATTCTTTCCCCGCTATGGGTTACCACGTGTGATCTGGAGTGACAATGGGAAACATTTCAATGCTGACCTTGTTGAACATGTTTGCAAGGGCCTGTCAATAAAGCAGAAGTTCCATGCTGCCCGTCATCCCCAATCAGCGGGGTTGGTGGAAAAATATAATGACATCTTAAAACTAAAATTAGCTAAGCTGCAGGAAACAACGGGACTTAAATGGCCTGTCCTCTTACCCCTGGCCTTGCTATCTGTAAGAACTACTCCCCACTCACGGAGCGGGATATCACCGTATGAGGTGATATTTGGTAGACCCGCTAATGTATGGGTGTACCACGACCAAAATCTTTTAGGGATATTGAATATCCTATGTTGGCGGACTACCTTTACGCACTAACTAAAGATCTCCATTCCATTCATCAACAGATATCAGCAGTACTGCAGCCTCTGCCGGAGGGTCCTGGACACAGCCTGGAGCCTGGACAGTGGGTCTTGGTTCGGAACTACCAACGGAAATCGAGTCTAGATCCACGCAGGACCAAGCCCTTTCAAGTGCTCCTGGCTACAAGGACAGCGGTAAAAGTTGAAGGGAAGCGGCATTGGATACATGTCTCCCACCTGAAAAGAGTTCCACTTCCCTTGCCAGATGACCAGCAGGACCAAGGTGAGGCGTTAAGGCACGGAAGTGATAAACCCACCGAAAAGTCACCCTCGCCAGAAGCCCAAAGAGAAACGGATGGGCGAGCGGAGGGTGTCGTGAGTTCGGCGATATCTGCGACAGGTAATTTGACGCCTGGGAATGCAATATGTGGCAGAGAAAGTCACACACCCAGTCCTTTACCTGACCCCACTGTGCCTGCTCTTTTCATTAATCCTGAAACACCGGGTCATGTTCGCTACAACCTGCGGCCCCGACAGAAAGCAAAGATCCCAGGTTCAGCCTAGAGAATGAGAAGGAAGGTCTGAGTAAAACCCTGGGAAAGGGTAAAAACACTGGACTGAACTAGTTGAGAGCTCGGAACTTTTGATAACGCTCTGTTCAGAAAGAAGATAGAGACATTGATCAGTTGGTAGGGGCCAAGGTGGAGTTTCTTTCCAGCAAGAGTTGTGTCAAGTGCAACTCCGACGCGAGAAGTTTTTGTGCCCTTATTCTTTTTTGAGTTTTATGGAACAATAGGAGTCTGCCTGTGAGGCTCAGATACGGACACAGGAAAGAAGCACCCTCCGGTAGGTTGGACTGCTTGTAAAACCCCCCCTTTTTCCCGGGGTTATATCTGAACTTTTAGTGAGAATGTACCCTTTTGCTCGTTTTCTCCCTGAAGAGGAGCGTCCCATAGTGCACCGCCCTTTGTATTCACATCTACCGATGTTTTCGACTTGGAGTTTGCGTGTTAAGATTGTTTTTATTGCCCTAATAGTTGTTGCATTAATGCTATGTTTAGGAATATTCATCTATCTAGAATTTCGTCATCTTGTACACACTCTGATAGCTACCACCCCCGCTCCTGGGGAGCACCACTTTCAGACTTTCGCGCCACATAAATAGAGGCATCGTCAGACATATGTGAATAATGCTTTTATTGAAATGTTACATCAAACTCATAAGTCAACGAATGTCACGAATTGCTGGGTATGTGGCCTCCTTCCTTCTGTAATGCACAAGCATGATCTGTTCATTTCAATGCCTTTGTCATATCTAGGCAGTTGTGAAGCTTGGTTTAAATTATTGTCAATGATGTATGAACATTATACTGTGGACGAACACCGATTCTCGGAGAAGGATTACGAACTAATCCTGGCCTATATAGAAAAGCATCAGGGATTCACCCAGAATGCTGAGGGTACGGATGGTACCCTGGATCCCACCGCTTGCATGAATGTGTATATGGAACATGAAAATGACACCTGGCTGAGGGACGAAGTATTAGATTTTGTGTCCTTCAGTTTTACCGAATATTTCAGATATTTCCAGGAAAGAAATGTATCGAATGATAGGATCATTCCGGTCCCTGTGCTGAACACCTCGTCTTCCTTTTGCATACATGGTACTGGCCATCTATCTGTCGGAGTTAGTAAATGTAACTATACCTATAGCTTACAAACCTCTAGTAGCCCGCCTATACTCCCTCCTTCGAATGTATATTTTGTGTGTGGAGAAAATGCTTATACCTGGCTCCCCAGAGGGTGGTCAGGTAAATGTTACTTATCCTTTCTATACCCTCCTGTTTATATAGCACCTTCGGACTACCACAGGTCCCACTCATTGAATAGACGGAGTTTAGACTCAGGAAACCCTGATGGAGACGCTACTGATCAGACCGATACCCCCGCCCAACATTTTGTTGATATCATAAAAGGAGTCCTGCCTATGTGGGGACCCATTTTGACCAGTAAAGAAGTTAGAAGATTGTCTAGGGTAGTAGAGGGAGTGGTGAACATCACTGCTGGGATATTAACTAATATCACAGTTGAGCTTCAAGCGACCAGACTCGTGACGCTCCAAAACCGTCTTGTTTTGGACGTTATCCTAGCTGATCGCGGAGGAGTGTGCAGTGTGATCGGCAGCTCCTGCTGTGTGTATATACCTGACTCCGCCCCCTCGGTTCATTTGGCCATTCAGAAGTTGCATCGATTAGCATCTGAAATCCATACGGAGACAGGTACCTGGTCCCTTTCGGTGTGGTTCTGGGGCCTCCTTACCACCTGGGGTTGGAAAATATTCATGGTCCTCCTAGGAATAGGGGGTTTCCTTTTTACTTGTTGCATTTGCATCCAATGTGGGCCCGCTTGCTGCTCCTATTGTGCTGCCCAAGTTCGTCTTGCTCTCCCTAAGCCTGAAGCAAACTCCGCTAGGGTGAGCGCTCAGCTAGCGCAGAAAGAAATACATGACATAATGCAGATAGACGAGGGTATTTTCGAAGAATAGCTTGATGGATAGCTACATTATGCTAAAAAGGGCCGTTCTGTGGGATTCAAGTCAAATATGTGAAGTTAGCATAATGTATCTTAGGCTGTACCTCTACTCCATATGCATCGAGAACTGCTTTATAAAGTAACCCATTTGGTCTCCGTGTCCTGCATGATAGAAAGGGCCGAAAAGCCATACTGTGGCCATCTTGGATCATGAACAGTCGTGCCTCAGATCACGTTTCTCTCTCTCTCTACCCACCGTCTGTATGATTTAGCTCGTACCAGCCTAGAGACAGGGTGAATTGTATTTACGGCCGAGGCCAAGGGTCACATCTGCAGTAGGGAGTACTAAGCGCAATTCCTCTGTGCCCGAGACGAAAGGGAGTCACCCGGCCGACCTTCTCTGGAGGAGATAGTAACCTTATACGGGCAGATGGTATGAGCTCATTTAGGAGCTCTAGGGCTAACTGGTGTTTTTCCACTTACAATGCTTTGTATGCTGAGTCTGTTATGTATATAAGTGTGATCTTGTCAAGGAGCCAACAGTCTTCCTCGGCGCACCGGATGGGTGAGGGTCGATGAGGCTCCTCTATGTAGAGTTCTGTTGTGGCCAATAAACGCTTGAACCTTCTACGTTGCCAACTGCTTATTATTGACTTGATATTGCGGGCCACTGGTAAGTGTGGCCCTTGGGATTACTATTTAGATTACTACAGGGTGTGTGATGTGTTGATTTGGCACTTACCAACGAGCAGTCCCGTTCCATATGTGCCATCCTGGAAGCGCTGGTTGACGACAGACTGTCTGAAGATGAAGGAATCATGCACACTGCCTGGGTAGTTGGCGACAACATTGGTGAAGAGTCCCCGGTGGTCCACTATTGCCTGCACATTGATGGAATACTGATGCTTTCTGTTGTGGTACTGGTGTTCAGTATCCGCAGGGGGCACAAGTGGGACATGTGTGCAGTCGATTGCCCCCAACATGGCCGGGAATCCGGCTATGGCGTAGAAGCCTTGCTTTGTCTCCAGCTGTTCCTGCGCAGTGTTGGGAAAGTGAAGGTACTGGGGTATGAAGCTGAGGATGGCATCCAGGACAGGTGTGATGAACTTTGATAGGGCTGGCTGTGAGACCCCTCTGACTCTGGCAGTTGTTGGTTGGAAGGTACCAGAGGCCAACAGATGTAGCACAGCCAGCAGCTTTGTCTGCAGAGGGATGTTGGTTCTCCGCTGTGTTGGGACCGTCAGCCTGTGGGCGAAGTGGGTCATGATGCAGAGGATGGTTGCCCTTTTGAGCCTGTTGTGGGCAATGACTTCCTCGGGCGTTAGGTCTGTGAGAGTGGTGCGTTTTCGGTAGGTCTGCTGTCTCACTCTCCGCAGCCTCTGTGGTGGTCCTGGGGGGTGGGTCCGGGGGGTGGTGGCGGTCCTGGGGGTGGTGGCGGTGGGTGTTATGGCTCTGTTGGGGCTCTGAGCTGCATGATAAGTAGCTCCATGGTGTCGTTTGTTCTTCGGGTGTGGCTGTGTGTGGGGCTCCATTGCCTACTGTCGGTAGTCATCTGGCTTTACACCTGCAGGAGGCCGGTGTTAAATACCTGCTGTTCCGCGGTTTATCATGTGGTTTTGACTCGCATCGCGGATCTGGCAGTTCATTGTGAAAGTGGGGGTGTGATTTTTTCGTGTGTTTCTGCACGGGAATGCCTACTCTGCATCTCATTAGGGTTAGTTGGTGGTGTCCACAGTGGAGATAAATTTTTGTGGCAGCTATCGCAGCAATTCTGGAGTTGTCAGCAGTTTGCACCAGCTTGTGAATGGGGTGTTAAATCTATCTCCACTTTTGATGCGTTAAGGTGGAGATAAATCGGAGATAAATCCAGGGGGTGGTGGCGGTCCTGGGGGTGGTGGCGGTGGGTGTTATGGCCCTGTTGGGGCTCCGAGCTGCATGATAAGTAGCTCCATGGCGTTGTTTGTTCTTCGGGTGTGGCTGTGTGCGTGGCTCCGTTACCTACTGCAGGTAGCTATCCGTCTTTACACCTGCTTGAGGCAGGTGTTAAATACCTGCGGCTACCGCTGCTTATCGCCTTTTTTTCGTTCGCTTTCCAGATCTGGCAGTTCATTGTGAAAGTGGTGTTGTGGTTTTTTCTTGTGTTTTTGCACAGGAGCGCCTACTCTGTGTCTCATTAGCGATAGTTGCGGGGGTCTTCTGTGGCACTGTTTTTTGCGGCTGCTATCGCAAGTAAACTGATGCTGTGGGCTGTTAACACCAGCTTGTGAATGGTGCGATTGATTTATCACAACTTTGGCTGTGAAAAAGTGCCGTTAACTCGGCGATAGCTCCTTATGAATAACCCCTTAGAGTACTTTCTCTTATGCCCCACTTAATGTTAAGTTATCTTCTAGCTTCTACCCCCAGCCCTCCACAATCCCCGCCCAAGTTCATTCAGTGATCCATTGCTTTGTAGGTTGGTTACACTCTTTGAATTCAATACATGCATAAAGATACCATCAGTGACTAATTTGAGCGGGTGGTTTCCCGTACTGGGCATCAACACTTAATTGCTTTCTGGTGCTGACACCATCACTTAATTGTCAACACCGCACTTATGACAGTCTGCCACATGGTGGCCCTACTCATCTAATTTAGAGATGAGCAGAACAACGGTTGTTTATGAATACAATATACATGAAAAATTACTAATAACTGCCATCCCCAGCCATTCCTTTAGCTTTGGTGACCTGGAATAATATGAACGGTGGCGCATACAGTCGAGAGAGATTGTTAGTAGTTGTTTTGGCAGCGATGACGGGGCGATGACAGGGGCGATGACAGGGGCGATTGGTGGTGCAAGCTGCATTGGCCCCCTGGTCAGGGCCCTGGCACTTATTATTTTACAAATTAAGCACTGACTGCCGTAGGAGCTAAGTGAATATTTTCTATGTCCTAAAATGGGCACTCAGACTTTCAAAGGGAAATATGTTGTTCATTCTTGAAGAGCATTTATTATTTTCAGTCCCTGTCCTCCTCCGAAGTCGCCTCCAGATTCGCTCTGTTCAGTGGAATACTGAGAGTGCAGCAGCCAAAGCGGGTCTGCGGAAAGCATTCTCGAGCTGAAAGTACTGCTCAAAGCTGCAGCTCCTACAGAAAGCAACTAACTTTCAAGAGAGATGACTTGAGAGGGGGTGGTTACAGTGCTTGTGCTTTTACGTGCCGGCATAAATACTGACGTGTGAACCTCATCTGATATTACTTCCTATACAAGTGGAGGCCAGCCTAATCAAGAAAAGTGCTTACTAAAAATGATAAAATGAAATAAACTTTTGGTTGTTAATGCAGCAAAGTTGGTAATTGGTTTTCATAGAATAACAAGTTTATCCTTAGAGTAAGTGAACAAAACCTCTCGAACCTCATTTACAAACTTTTGACGCAGGACAGCACAGCAGCCTTCCTGATGAGCTGTCGTGAATCAAAAGAATAGGGCAGGAATGCGCTGTATCTACAAGATAGAGCACATTCCTGCCCTTCTTCCCTGCACCGGTCCACAAATAGCAGCCGCGTGCCAACGCAGACACCCTTGCGTCATGTTGCAAGGTTTCCTGTGTTGCCAGGATTATTGTTCTGTGCAGGAAAGGGCACCTTCCTGCACAAAAACAATCATTGATGGCATTTTCCTCTTTCTGTGCATGCTGTAGAAATCAGAAAGCATAGAAATAGGAGAAATAAAAGTAATTCTCCTCGTTGTGCCATTCCTACGCCTCCTGTAGGAATCTGATGCATTCCCAGGTTTACGATTCCTCGTAAATCTGGGAATGCTTCAGATTTTATGGGTGTTGTGTGGGAACACCCTCAGCAACACCCATGGAACACTCCTTTCTCGTAGTGTTCTCCGTAAAAGGAGCACATATTTACAAAGTCACGATAAGTGGCTTTGAATGGCCTTGTAAATATGCTGCGGCACATTGCCACCCAAGAATCAAAAAGGGGAAGCTCCGGCAGCACAAAAGTGCCGCTAAGGCCTCATAAATGAAGCCCTTTATTTCTTAGAAATGATATTTGCTGGCTTGTGGTTTTCATTAGCTGGAAACACTTGAGCTGAAGGAAAGGTTGAGTCTGCATCATGCATCTTGGAGACACTTGGCTGAATCAGTAAATTGAATTGATCACTGGAGGTTTTAATTTTAAACAGATCTCTGCCACAGTTTTGGCCAGACTGGCTTTTTACATTTTTGAAGAGCTGGAACATTGCTATTTTACCAATACAGACAGTGAGAAATGGTTGTTTTTTCCATAGGAAATCTAAAAGCAATTGATTCTTACCAGTGTTTGTAGACATCTGTAAGGTAAACAGCAGAACATAACACAATAACATATACAAAGCAAAAATAAAAACTAAATTATAACATAATAGGGCACAATACAGCAAAATAGAATGTGAACAAGGCAAAGCAACCACAGTGTAACACGACAAATCACATTGCAATAATGTAGCACAACAGCACAACAACCAAGCATAACACATGCACAATGATTCTTGTCGCACATTGCCACCTCCAGACATCCTGCTTTCATAAAAAGCAGAAATAGCTGTTTGCACCAAGCATGGACTTGCTAATCTCAGGGACAGGAAATAGCACCAGCAAATGTTTTGTGGTGTGGACTTCAAACTGAAGAAAAGACTGTGGGGCAGATTTACAAGCCCCTTGCGCCACTTTTGCGTCACTTTTAACATGGGAAACGTGATGCAAAGTGGCGCAAGGGGCTTGTAAATCTGCCCCTGTGTCTGCAGCATGTGGACTGTGAACCCTGGCCAGAAGACAAGGAGGCCCTGAAACACGGAGCCTTGAAAGACTGAAGCTGATGAAAAAAGGCATACAGACCGGAAGGACTTTGAGTGAGCATGCAGAGGGTCTTCTTTGAACCGCACCACTCATCTTATGTGGGCAAAACATTAAAAGCACAAATAACATATTCAGCCTAGAATGTAGGGCCTTTAAATTATTAATCTTAGGCGCACCATAATTTTATAATGAGTCCTCAAGTAACCAGATAGAAACGCTGCTCTGTGTAATTTCAAAGGACATACACCAAGGTGCCGATTACGATCCGGTAAAAAAATTCCCCGTATGACTCGTATCCGGTCTTTTTACCATACGAATCGTACAAGTGCCGTACAAACTGCCAAGTACGATTCGCATGGGAAAAAGTCCATACGAATCGCATTGGGAATCATTCCCCACACGTCCTCGGGTCGGAAAATGTGTCCGACACGTCCTCGGACGATTTACCGTACAAATGTGAAAAGTGAAGTCCGACCGCGGAATTACGATCCATCCCGTGCGTCCGATGTTACAACCGTATGGAAAAAACACCGTCTGCACCGAACTCCCATAGCAACCATGGAGACATGTGCCCGCATACGTGCTGACCACCCCCCCAGCCCCCGTACGTACGCGCCGACCCCCCCCAGCCCCCGTACGTTCGTGTCGTACCCCTCCACCCCCATACGTTCGAGTCGTACCCCCACCCGTTTATGTACGGTGCGTACCCCCACCCGTGTATGTACACCCGTGTACGTTCGAGTCGTACCCCCACCCGTGTATGTACGGTGCGTACCCCCACCCGTGTATGTACACCCGTGTACGTGTCATAACCCCCCGTGTATGTACACCCGTGTACGTGTCGTACCCCCGTGTATGTACACCCGTGTACGTGTCGTACCCCCTGTCTATGTACACCCGTGTACGTGTCGTACCCCCCGTGTATGTACACCTGTGTACGTTCGAGTCGTACCCCCACCCGTGTATGTACGGTGCGTACCCCCAGCGCTCTGGGGGTACGTACCGTACATACACAGGGGGTACGACACGTACGTACGGGTGTACATACACGGGGGGTACGACATGTACACGGGTGTACATACATGGGGGTACGACACGTACACGGGTGTACATACACGGGGGGGTATGCACCGTACATACATGGGTGGGGGTACGACTCGAACGTACACGGGTGTACATACACGGGGGTACGACACGTACGTATGGGTGTACATACACGGGGGGTACGACACGTACACAGGTGTACATACACGGGGGGTACGACACGTACACGGGTGTACATACACGGGGGGTACGACACGTACACGGGTGTACATACACGGGGGGTACGCACCGTACATACACGGGTGGGGGTACGACTCGAACGTACGGGGGCGGGGGGGTACGGCGCATACATACGGGGGCTGGGTGGGGGTCGGCACGTACATACGGGGGTTGGGGGGTACGGCGCATACCGGGCCACCTACTCTGGTCGTTTCGCGCCGTACTTCACTTTTCCGGCACTTTTTGGGTGCCGTGAAAATATCGCCGTCCAGACTGCTGTCGGTCCGAATCGTACTTCCTAGGTTGTGAAACGCTGCCTGACAGCGTCCCGACATCACGTCGCAGCATTCCCGGATCACATTCGTACGTATTTTTTCGTCGGTCGGTGTTTTTTACGATTCGTACGGAAATGGTGTTTCCGTGCGAATCGTAATTCCATGTTTGTGAAGTTTTCCGACCGGGTACGAGTCGGACGGAGAAAACTCTCCGACCGACGGTTCGTACCCGGTTTTTACCAGATCGTAATCGGCACCCAAATGTGTAAGCTTTTGATAGAACCTAATGTACAAGAAGTAAAACAGAGACATGGCATAGGCTGAAAAAGATGTGGCTCCTGGCAATCACCCAGGACTAGTCAGCAACTAAACTCGGACTTCATCTCACCCTTGTACTTCTAGTAATAATTGTTGTGGAACCGTCAATAGTAGAATTTTGTCAACAGAAAAGTAAGGCAAGAGAATGACACCGAAAACTGCACAGAAATATACAATGTTATGAATAATGGAAATATGAGTATGTCATTTGGTAACATTAGGATGATAATTATAAAACTCAACTGATCTCTTTTATTAGTTTTTTATTCAGGAGGCTAGCAAAAGCAACGAGAAGTTGTAAAGAGGTGTAAACTATTTTGTGCACAAATTGAAAAAAAATACAAAAAAAGTAAAAAATTGAGGAGTTGTGGTAAGACTATGCTGAGAAATAACTCGCACGAACTGGGTAAAGTTTGGGTTGGACCATGTGGTCAAGCAGGAAATAACCAATAATGACAAAGTTGAAGCTCCAACAAATAGATTGCCAGCCAGGCAAATGAGCCAACGAGAATCGGGCAATGGAGCTGTATGTGGGTGTTTGCTTGCATTCTTGTGCGAAGGCTCACATTTGTTGTCATGCCATTCTTGCATCCAATGTTTTAAAAAAAGGTAGTTGGGCTCTGAGCTGGATTTTACCAGTGTACTGGAGAGTGCCACCTGCTTTTATTGTTTTTATTTATTTGTTTTATGTTTGCTATTTTAAATAGGATGAACTTGGCCCATGGTTATTAGAATGCTTTACAAGAGAACAGAATGATTTAAAAGATAACAATTGTCATGAGCAGTTAGACATCAAAGTAGGACAGTCGGGTCCAAATATCAAAGAATTTTGCAATGGATCTGAGGGACTGGAATGAGATGAAGCTTTCGTGGCCTTAGCCAAAATGTCTTTCAAATAGGATGATTTTGAGTTCCTTTTTAGGGTAGCGAGACGGGGTAAAAGGTAAAAGAGTTCCAAATCCTGGTTGCACTTCAAGAATAGGCCTATGTCATGCAACCTTCTTGCTTAAATGTGGAGGGCTCTAGAGAAGTTGTTCTACATTCCCCAATCTCCATTGAACAGCAGAGATTTTCTGTATTTCAGCCAGTCAAGAGGGTAAGGAGTCATGTGAGTGATGTAAGCAATTTGTAATTGAGCACTAGCTTCAATGGGGATTCATTGAAGAGTTACCAGGATAGAAGTAATCATGTGAAATGTCTTGTTGCTTGTAGCAAAGCATGTTGTTGTATGCAGCACTCCTTTGAGGGGTGCCAGATGAACATTTGGGACTCTTGAGAGCAGTGGTTCCCCATACCCCAGTCTGGAGAGAATTTGTGAATGTACCACAGACTTTAAGTACTGGTCAGGAACAAACTCTTAAAAGCCACATAGTAGCCTGAAGTTTAGATCTGATGGTTAAGCATGTTGTCAAGGATAAAACCCAGGGATCTGATATTATATTCAATGGCTGGTTGGTAATGCAGGAGACGCAAGGATTCCATCCACTCGTGTACCTGAAGGCTGTATATATTTTGATGAGACCAGCAAGAAATATGCTTTTGTTGATTTAACTTTTAGATGGTGGTTTGCCATCCACTTTTAGATTCTGCACTACGTGTTGGAGAGCAGGGGGCTGTATATTGGGGAGAAATCTTCAGATAAATTAGGGATTCATCCGTATTTACTGATAAAGAATTCCCAAGTTACTAAGAAGCTCTCCAGGTGCTTCTAGGTATAGGTTGAACAGACTTGGGCATATGATTGAGTCCCACACAATTTTATTGTTATAGGCTGAATCTGCTAGATAAAGCTCTCACTCTTTAAACTTTGAGTGAATAGTTTGACAACTAGAAGTTGAACCAGTTTAAAACTACCCCCTCAATACCCCTCTTCAGGATGTTAATTAAAGAGAGGTTGTTGAATGTATCAAATGCAGCCAAGATATCTATGAAAACAAGTAGGCACCCGCGGTCGGTGGTAGGAGTAGCTGCCGGGTGGTGACGTGGGGAGGGGCAGGGTGGGGGGTAGTAAACTATGGATTACAGAGGTTTACAGGTAAGTTAACATATAAATTAATTAAATTAATTTCATTGCGTGCACTGCATCCCAAAATGCGATGCAGTGCACGCAACAAAATTAGTTTTATTAATTTATATGTTAACTTACCTGTAAACCTCCGTAATCCATAGTTTACTACCCTCCACCCTGCCCCTCCCCCTTCCCACATCACACCACCACTCCTAGTACTAACCGCGGCTGCAAGTAGGCAAGTTATGCCAGAGTCAAGAATGAGTCGTGAATCATCAGCAAGTTGTAGAAGAAGAGTCTCTGTACTGTAGTCCTGCCTAAATCCTGATTGGAAGGTATTGAGAATGTTGTATACTTGGATGGGGTCAGAAAGCTGGAGGGCTACACTGATTATTATCATCTTTCCTGTGATGGAAAGGCAAGAGCCGGGGGCAAGTAATTTGGGTCGTTGGCATCCATTGAGGATTTATTCAAGAGGAATTCACCAAGTTGGACCAGTGGGGTAGAAGTTGATTGGCAAGTTATTTGCTGATGGAACCAGGTTTTACCTCTGACTAGTGGCTAGGTGGATTAACCTTGATTAAAATATAAAGTAGTTCTGCCTCCTAGAGGTTGCCAAATATGGACAGGACCACTGCACTTTAGGAGTCAGCTTAACATATTCGGGTTGGCAGTGAACATGATAGATCAATAAACTTTACTTTCTTAGAAAATAATTCAGTACGTCTTCCCTCTTCCCTTCTGGTGAATTGGCAGTGATCTTGGATGTCTGATTGCTTAACTGTTTAATCACTTTGAATAGTTGTTTTGGCCAATTCTTGGAAGCATCCAAGAGAGAGTTCAAGTGTAAGGACTTGGGGCTTGACTTAGAGGTTGACTGGCTGTACTTCACACAAACATGATGGATATCCCCTTCTCCTTATGACAAATCCATTATGTTACAATGCACTTGTAATACGGTGGACGGGAAATTTTCCATGTTTCTAAAGAAGTACCTGTACTTGTCCGCCAAACTCTAAATCAAGCCCTTAGCTCTGAAAATGTGGCATTTGTAGCATCTTCTGGCAGCTTGCAATCTTATCAGATTGGACTGAAAGGGGGATTGTGTACATTCTCTGTTGCTTTTCCCCAGGCATTTTTGTCTACATATAGGGGCATATTAACAAGCCAGGCGATAAAATTATCGCCGCTTTAGCGGCAGAAAACTGCCGCTAAAACGGCGATAATGGGCTTGATAATATGCTCTATGGAATTCCAATTGAAGCCCATGTTAGATGTCCCTCACATTTAACATGGGCTTCAATTGGAATTCCATAGAGCATATTATCAAGCCCATTATCGCAGTTTTAGCGGCAGTTTTCTGCCGCTAAAGCGGCAATAATTTTATCGCCTGGCTTGTTAATATGCCCATAGATCTTTTACAAACCAGGGGAAAGGTATTGATCTATTCATCTTACTTTGGTGGATCAAATTCTTTGATATGGACCTCCAAGCACTTGTCATATTCATACTTTGTGTCTTGCTGAGAATCTGGAGGGAGACGATGCCAGCAAGCTGTGCTAGCAAGAGTGCTGTCATTTCTTGTAACACAAAATCATATATTTTGTTTTTTTAGTGGACATGAGATTAAGGGTTAGTTAAATCACATATGCTTTTCACTAGGGGTGGGCGGAATTTGCGAGAGTGACTTTCGCAAATTATCGCGAAAATGTTAAAAATCTCCGCAAACACGCAGAAATATCGTGAAGATGCAGAAGTTTTTTTCCCGCCCGTTCGCGGTATTTTCTGCGTGGTCGCGGCTCGCCAACTTACCCATGCGGTTGCTCGCGGGCGCGGCCATCTTGTTTTCACTCTTCTCGCGGTGCATGATCGCGAGAAGAAAGACGTGATCGCGCGACCAATGACATTACTGCGGGTGCGAACTGTCGCGAGACAGCGCAAATGGCTACCAACAATCCAACATCTCGTGAAGAACGGGACCGGATCGGGAAAACTTGTCAGCGAACGCGGGGATTCAGGTAAGGCGATCGCGCGCGCGTGAGAATGTATTATTTTACAGCGCGAGCAAGAAACAAATTATTGCTAAGCTGCGGAATGCTGAAATTTTGACATTTTTGCGCTCTCCGCGGAACGCGAAAATGTCAAATTATCGCAATTTCCGCGAGCGGAACAGAAATTTAGCCCAGGCCTACTTTTCACATGGAATTTCATGAAATACCATTAAAAATCACTAAATTATGCTTTTAATGCAGAATGTGGTTCGTCGGTATCTTGTTTGATTTTTCACGCAAGCGTGCTTTTAGGTAAAAAAAAGTCTTGTGGGATATCGGCAAGAGACTGGCTTGAGCAAAAATACCTCTTGTAGAGATATTTTATGTTCGAACAAGTTGCTTGAGAGCAAAATCCTGGCAAATTTGCAGATTGCTAAATTTAAAAGTCATTTTGGGATTTTCACGTTGCACGGAATTCTGGAGTTCTACGTGTTTTGCCAGCATAATTAACATCGCTCCAAGGCCTATCAGAGATTTTATGGTGGGTAATGGTTTAATGTGAAGAGGATTTGACAGTGATTATACCAATCAACTGTCATGGGGTCCTTGCCTGTGAGAAGTATATACTTAAAAAGGATCAGATTCAGAATTGATCCTTTATAGTGTGTGGGCTTCTAGCAGTGATGAAATTGATTGTTGTTGCAGAGAAAAGTAGAACATGCATTGACAGGTTTGCTGTTCTCTTTGCCCAATGAAGATTGAAATCTTCAAAAAAGATGTTGATCTCAGAAATAATTGGCTGAGAGGTTATAAAATCCAGACATTCGTAGACGAGTGTGCAATTTCAACTGGGGGGGGGGGGGGGGGGGGGTTAAGGGAGAGTGGTAAAAAAAAGTCTGAGTTTGGAGGCTTTTTAACTGAAATTTCAAGTAATAAAGATTGGAAAAAATCTTAGTGGGTACCGTGAAGTGTTCTGCATATTAGCGTGTTATTATTTCTAACAGCTACTTGCCCTTGTCTAACTTCAGGGTCATATCGGAGAATGATGCAGATTCCAAAATATTGCTTGAGAACACTTTAGGATTCATTGAGCCATGTTTCTGCCAAAATCAGGATATCCAGGTTAACGTTCAAAATAGTGCCTGAGTCTTCAGGCAATGTTTAACTGGAGAATGGCAAGTTTTTAATAGGCATTGCAGTGAGGAGCAAGGGCACTTGCTGGCACATGCATCAACAATGCCATTTGCGATTCCTTATTAGCGAAAAATAAGGATTCGCTAATAAGGAATAGCAAAAGGCTATGCATGTAGGAATCGCTATTCAAATAGCGATTCCTTAACTTTCCTTAATTGCGACTAGCAAATTGCGAGTGGCAATTAAGGAATGCCGTCCCATTCATTCCTATGGGCCTCCTGGCCCATAGGAATGAATTGTAGATTGCATGAGCAATTTGCGAGTACCAGTAGGTACTCGCAAATTGCTCATGCAATTTCAAGGGTGCAAGGGTGTCAAAATGACACCCTATTGCACCCCTGAAATTGATATGTGCACATATGTTGCACACACACATGCTCTAAGGGCATGTGTGTGCGCAACATGACACTTTGAAAAATGCACAAAAGTGCATTTTTCAAAGTATTTGCAAATTACCATGAAGTTCAACTTCATGGTAATTTGCTCCCCCTATTAGCAAAATCGCTAATTTTTTAACTTTAATGCATTGCATTTAAGGAATCTCAATTTGAGATTCCTTAAATGCAATCGCAATTTAAGGAATCGCTATTTAAAGATTCCTTAAATTGCGATTTTTGCATTTGGGATGATGCATCCCAAATGCAAAAATACCGGGAGCAAAGGGTCAGATTCTGAGAATCTGCCCGTTTGCGACCGGTTTTTGTGTTGATGCATGTGGGCCTTGGAGATGGGATATTTTGGCAGTTCAATGGGCACTTGAATAAGATATGTCGGTTCCTTCTTTTTGGATGCATGATATGTGCAAGGAGTTCTGTGGTTTAGGATGGCTGGGATGAGGAGGGTGCCTTGGGTAAGGTTTTGAACTTGACTTAAGGTTGTGTTAGCTTGCTACAATTTCACAAAGATGATCATCTCCCCGAAGAAGGAGTTGGCTCTAGTGGATGCAAGATCACAGCTGCTCTAGGTAATTGGTCTCACCAAGGATTATTCTTCGGGGCAAGATAGTAACCAGGCTGGGAGCAGCATTTGAGGCTGGGAAGCGAGCATGATAGATGAGTTATTGCCTGTGATAAGACTTCTATTTTTTCAGTGAGCTAGCCTAGAGAGGAAACGAGATCATGGGAAGAAACATGCATGACTCGGGGGTGGGACTGGAGCCATCTTTTCAGATTGGGACTACCTTCAAGAAATAGTTCTGGAAGCCTTAAAGGTTGAGAAGAGGAGCAAGAAAGTGATGTGAGCTTTTAGGGAGGACCGAAGGATAAGGAAGAGGGAGGTTATTTGAATGTAAGCAGGTGTAGGGGGAATGGCGAAGAGGCAGGGAGGAGCTAGAGGAAGGAGGGCCTTGGAAAGTGCTTGGGTGAGGAAAAAACAGCTAGCAGGTGCAGGATCGGCGAGGTGATAGGTAGGGGTGGAAAAGAGATGTGACGGGCTCATTGAGGTGGGAACAAGGAGAATGAGAGTGATATGATGAGGTGTGTGCAGGAGAGAGAGCAATAAGCAGGAATGGGTCCTCCGTTCGGGCAGAGGCGCATCGCCCCACTAAGAAAAGCCTCAGGCCAGAGCTGAAAAATAAAATGGTAATAACGTTTTTTTTATTACCATTTTATTCCTCAGCAACCAGCCTGTCCCGAACGGAAAGTCGGGATGGGGCGGGAGCTGTGGGCTTAAGTTTAAAATGAGCATGCCCCTTTGGCCGGCCGACTTGCGATGGCCAGCCAGACATGCACATTTTAAACTTCTCTAACCTAGCTGTGTTAGACAGCTGGGTTAGAGAAAGTACAGGCCTCCAGTGCTCTTGAGAGTGTTGAGTGCAGCAGCTCTCTCCAATCCTGGTGCTGTCTCATGCTGGTAAGAACAGCACCAGCATTGGTTAGGGGAGTTTTCTGGGTCCCGCGTTGGAGCTAGCCAGAAGACTGAAGGAGGAGGATGTTGATTCGCAGAGGAATGTAAGTCTATTTTATTGTATTTTCTTTTGTCACCCGCCCACCACCCTCGGTACATGCCAGCCGCCACTGGCAGTGAGTCATCTGAAAGTGAGATGTTCACGATCTTTAAGGATGTGGTGGATGAGAGAACACTTGTAGGGGGAAAGGGTGTGAGGATTAGAGTTTGGTAAGCCACTAAAAATTCGAGCAAGGCTCGAGCCAGGAGCCTGGCTCTGGCTCAGTCTGTGGTCCTACGGAACCTTGAGCCCATAACGAGCCGAGCTTTTGTGTGGCTTCTGCTTGCCTGGCTCCCTCCACCCAGGATCTGCCGTTACAGTCAGAGCTGCCGACGAGGCTTGATCAACATCCTGTGTTTCTGGACAAATCACTTAGGGGCATATCAGCAACAACCGACGATAATTATCGCTAAGCGCACATAGCGCTAGGATAATTATCGCCGGCTAGCGTGGATTTTTATCGCTGAGATAGCATGCTATTAGCAACGCTTGTTTCAAAAGCGATAAAAATCCTCACGCTAACTGCCTAATGTGAGATTATCGCTGGAAACCCAGCGATAATCTCATGCAATGTGGCGTTAGCTTGATGATAGGGACTCACAAACTTAGCCATGATATACACCTTCCAAAGGATATCATGGCTAAGTTAGTCCTGAAGCAGGCGTAAGGAAAGTAGTGATAACAGGGGTTATCGCTACTTTTCTTGCCGCTATGCTTCCATAGCGTGGGGCTTGATGATAGGAGAAATGTCGCTTCGCGACATTTCTCCTGTCATGTCAGGAACGCCCACTTTGCATCTCATTAGAGATGCAAAGCTGGGCGTTAGGAATTCCTACGCTAACGCAAGTTTTCATGCGTTAGCGTGAGCTCGCTAATTAGGCGATAAAATTATTGCCGCTTTTCGGCCGAAAACGGCCACAAAAGCGGTGATAATTCTATCGCCTCGCCTTGCTGATATGCCCCTTAGTACCCCCCCTGCCTAAAAAACAATTAATGTGAAAGAGTAATGTAACTAATGCTCATTGAGGAGCTACAATACATTCGGGTCGAGTTCCTGCTATGTAAAAACTGTAGAAAAAGGCACAAAGAAGTAGAAATAAAGCCGTTACATAGAAAATACATATATATTCCAATTTCCTGGCTGAATTGCACAAAGTGAAACCAGAAAATCTAGATAAATCACGACTTCCCTACTAAAATTGTGTGATTTTAGGCAAATATTTTATTTCACCAAAGCTCAGTTTTTTCTTCATTATTGCGTATGAGGCCTTTAAATTATGTGAGTTGAGACGACCATTTGAACAAAAACCTATTGCGCTTGATTTAATAGACTGCAATGTTGCTCTCTAATAATCTGGGTCTCGGACAGTGTTTACATGACAATTGTCTTGGCTCTAATGGTTCCTGTTTACAAACGATCGCTTTTAATAAGTGCTGCTGGGCTGCAGTGGTGTAAAAGCTACACATGTTAAGGAAATACACTTCCATGAATTTTGAAGCGGCTGCAACATGCTTTACATGATGTTTGTTGTATGATAAACACAGCAAACATTTCCAGTGTTCGGCTCGAGTCAGTCCCTTGGCTCGGCTCTGGCTCGGCTGTCCCTGTAAATCTGTTGGCTCCAGTGAGGATGGAGGAGGAGACCTGAGGACAGGCTGTAAGTGGGAAAGGGGTGCGAGGATTGATGAGTAGGTGCTGAGCATGATGAGGGCAAGCAATGACATTAACCTGGATGGGGGAAAAAGGGATAAGGAGGGGCCGAGTTCAGGCGCGAGGACTGAGGAGGGTGAGGGCTATTTGGGACCTCCGGCCGGAGGCGTCGAGTCCGCCAGCCTCACCCGCGCATGCTCTGCGAGCCCGGGGGCTGACGCTTCACGCAACAGATGATTGAGACCCAAAGCCTTCGAATGCCTTCAAAGATCGAAGGTGATTGTGTATGAGCGTGTACCCCACACTCAAGGAGTAGGGGGGAGGGGGGCGCTGAATAGGAAGTGTGTGGGGGGGGGGGGGGCTCTAGAGCTCACCACTGCGGCAAGATAAGAGCTGAGGAAATCCGCAGAAACATTGTAGTGCGGTAGCGCCACCCTGTGGCGAGTCGCAGCCTTGCACGAGGTATTATTCTGGACCCCGTCTATATTACCATGTTTGATTTCTATCAGGACTCCAGGCAGCTGAGACATCCCCTGCTCGTCCTTGAAGGGACAACGATATCCCAACGCGTTAGTGATACTGAGCAGTTAGTTAGAAAGCGGCTTTGATGGGGCCTTTGGAGAGCGCTGCAGAAAAGTGCAGCAACTACAATCACCGCATAATATTGAGCCATGTCCTGGAGGGAGAACAAAAGCACTAATGAAAAAATGCACTAGTGCAGCAACGACCTCAAGGTGCTCAATTAAGGGGATTTGGCGTGGGGCAAGTCCAGTGACGTCACGAGGTTTGGGGGTGGCGGACTCCTCCCCCCCCCCTTACCTGTGACCGTGCGGGGCATCCGTCACGGGACTCGCCAGCCCCCTGCTCTTCATGAGGCTGGCCAGGCAGCACATGCAGTGACCACAATGAGTGGTACAACAGCTAGCTACGTCACTGGGCGTCACCTTTCTGCGTCCCTTCTCCAAACTGAAAGGACAGGAATGCTCCGTATTTATCTAATATGGTGCATTCCTGTTCTTTCCCCTTGTGCTGGTGCCATTTCGGTAGCCTAGCACCAATGCAGGCACCCTTGCATCATGGTGCAAGGGTGCCTGTGTTGCCAGCAGTATTGTTTTTGAGCAGGGAGGGGCACCTTACTGCATAACAAAAAATCCCGGGAGGCTTTTCCCTATTTATATGCGTGCTGCAGAATGCAGCAGCCAAGAAAAGAAGAAACAATGAGGAGAAATATAGTTATTTCTCCTCGTTAAGCCTCCCCTGGGGAGGCGTATGTAAGGTTTTTGCACATCCACAGGTTTACATGGTTTGGTAAATCTGGTCAAGTGTCAAATTCCATGGGTAGTGCATGGGAAACCCAACCACAACGCCCAGGGAATGCCTCCCTAGTGCAGAGTAAGGCAAAGCAGCGATTTGCACGGCCTCGCCTCACTCCATTTCTATGACACCATTCAAAGCCATGCAAAGCGGCTTTGCGTGACCTCATAGATATGATTTTGCAGTTTGTGCCGCCATAGCGTCACAAAAAGTGATGCTCTGGTGGTGCAAGATGCTCATAAATATGCCTCCAAGAGTCTAACTGCAGTATGGCACTGGCTAAGATGAGGGAGAGAGAAGGCAGAATGTCACCTAGCAGTGAAACCTAGTGGCATTTCAAAATAATACGCAGGGTTTCTGATGGGGAGAAGGCATATGCTGCTGCAACAACGGCATAAGAAGGTCAGTAAGACTTTGATGTGCACTTCTGTTTTGCATGAAGCAAGCAGGCACAGATTCAGCAGCAACTCGTAGCTTTTAGTCAGTGTTGGTATGAGCTAAGACCCGAGAGTGGGAGACAGAGACTTTTGCAGCATCTACACCTCGCAGCCTGTTCAGTGAACAGACTTAACACAGACACCAGTGATACTGTAACACCCAGTCACTAGTAATTTTGATGCCTTTGACACCATTTCCCTCGGTGAGCGGCAACAGGTTCACACCGTATAATTTTAGGACTGATCTGGCACACCCTGCTGATGATGCTCTATGTGGCCGCATAGTGAGCCATTGAATTACAGCCTAATTGATATAGCGCTTCATAACTCCTGATGAAGCATCTTTGATGTTGTTAACATGCTGCATCATGCTTAGGACTAGGAGCGTGACTGAGGGCTCACCAGGATGAACAAGGACTCTGATTTTAAACAAGTATTGGCAAAGTCAATATGTCTTGCCTATGTGATAGCTATTGGCTTTGTCAATGTCTTTTAGCCGTGTTGTACGGCAGCGTGGCTACTGTTCAGTATGGCTAAAAATTGGTGGTGCAGTGTGAATTAAAATGGCATAGAGAAGAGTAGAGTAGAGTGGCGTGGACTGGAGTGGAATGGAGTGGCATAGAGTTGCGTAGGGTTGAGTTTTATAGGGTGGAGAGGCGTAGAGTGAAGTGGCTTTGGATGGAGTGGCATAGAATGGAGCAGCGCACAGTAGAGTGGAATAGAGTAGAGTGGCATAGAGTAGAGTGGCATAGACTGGAGTGACATAGAGTAGACTGGCGTAGAGTGGCATAGTGTGGGGTGGAGTGGAGTAGAGTGGCGTAGAGTAGAGTGGAGTGGCATAGAGTAGAATGGCATAGACTAGAGTGAAGTGGCATTGAGAAGGATAGCCTACAGTAGAGTGGGATGGAGTGGAATGGAATGGAGTAAAGAGGAGTGGCAGAGAGCAGTATGGAGTGGCATTGAGTGTAGTAGAGAGGTTTAGAGTGGAGTGGCATTAAGTAGAGTGGCATAGAGTAGGTTGGAATGGAGTAGAGTGGAATGGAGTAGAGTTAAGTGGCGTAGAGTGGCATAGAGTAGAGTGATGTAGATTGGAGTGCCATAGAGTAGAGTAGAGTGGAGTGGAGGGGGGGAGAGAATATAGAGAACAGTGGTGTAGAGTAGAGCCGCATAAAGTAGAGTGCCAGAGACTGACATTGGCAGAGTGGAGTGGCATAGAGTGATGTAATTAGAGTGTCATAAAATGGCGTAGCGTTGAGTAGAGTGTCAGAGAATGGAGTAGAGTAGAGTGGCGGGGAGTGGCATAGAGTGGAGTGGTGTAGAGTGGAGTGGCGTACAGTGGCATAAAATATAGTGGTGTAGAGTAGAATGGCGTATAGTGGCATAGAGTGGCATAAAGTGGAGGGATGCAGAGAGCTGTAGAGTGGCCGTGTGGGGAGTAGCATAGAGTGAAGTGGAGTGGCGTGGAATAGAGTGAAGTGGTGTAGAGTGGCACTGAGTAGAATAGAGTAGAGTGGCATGGAGCGGTGAAGAGTTGAGGAGCATAAAGTGGACTTCCATACAGTGAAGTAGCTTATAATGGAGTGGAGTTGTTTACAGTGGAGTGGCATGGCGTACAGTGGAGTGGAGTGGCACAGAGCAGAGTGATGTAGAGTGGTGTAGAGTGGAGTGGAGAGGAGGGGCAGAGAGTAGATAAGCTTAGGGTAGAGAGGCGAAGAGTAATACAGTGGTGGGTTTAAGTAACTAAAGCATCAATAGAAATGGCAGATAGGGTAAAAGCAACATAATTAGGAAGTATGCCTGTGTTAAATGTAGGAAAGCACATTGCCTGTCCACGAATAAAGCTGAAACGCTCATAATATACAGAAAAAATAGTGAGTTGCAAAAAGACAGGGAAGAACAAAGATGAGGAAGAACACATGTACTTGGTCAATTCTCTTGGGAGGAGCCAACAAGAAAGGAAGGGACACCTACCTGAGCTGAGCAATCGAAAGATTGCAAATGAAAATCACAATGAAAGTGACTAATGGTATGTTGTGGACAGAAAGTAAGCCCACTGAATTGTAAACAATATGTTTCGCAGCACAGTGCATGCGCTGTGTAGACAAGATCTAAAAAGGCCACCTGGGGTATCTCTTTGTCCAGTGACAATGTGGAAAAAGGATGTTGTGTTCCTTCCAGATCTTTTGACTTTGAAACTAGAGAACAAGATTCAAGTCTTGGCCTCTGCTCAACATCCCATGATTCTTTGCAAATCATTTAGGGACTGATTCACAAAGGTGTTGTACTAGTGCAATCTTAAATATACATAAATGTGTAAGTTTACCCATGCATATTAGTCCCATAAACTCCATCACCCCTCCCCACCCCGCATTCCTAAAAAACATGAATATGCCTTTGAATAATGTAGCTGGTGCTCATGGAAAGTGTCCCAATATCTTTGGGTCGAGTTTTTGCTATAATAAGGGGCCGATTTACAAGGACTGGCGCATCCCTGCATATTATCAGGGACACGCCAGTAAAGATGCGACACGTAGGAATACCCATGTGCCACCACGGATGCGTCGCATTTAAAATGCAACGTACCGTGGCGCAAGGATAGTCAGATGCGCGTTGCATCTTTTGTCTTAAGGGCAGCGCATTGCTGGAGTCGTGTCGCAAGCGCGACACAACTCCAGCAATGTTCAGGGGCGCTCTGGCTATACCTAACATGCTGCGTCATTCCTTACGCCTGCTTCAAGCAGCTGTAAGGTTTTGATACAGCGGGGACGTAAAAGTGACTGCTTCCCTTTTACGGGGCTTCCTTCCGACGGAACGCCCACCCTGCATACATTATACCTGACGCAGGTATAATCTAGCGCAGGGCTTTACAATGTGACGCATCTCACTAGATGCATCACGTTGTAAATCTGTCGCATAGTGGTGCATTACTTACGACACCGCTGCGTCACAGAAGTGACTCAACTGTGTAGTTAAAATGTCACAAGGGGCTTGTAAATCTGCCCCTAAATCTGCAATGTACCTCTCGAGGTTGGGATTCTGACGTATTTCCCGCAGGTTACCCAAATACTTCTGTAACTGGTCCTCGACCCACTGAGCTCTCTTACAGCCTCCCTCTTCGCCTATTCCCTGTTCGTTCAGCTGAACATCCACCAGTTCCTCTCCACATATTGCCCCGCTCTGTCGTCTCTCTGCAGACCCTGACAGCCACAATAATTCAAAAATGCAAATTCCGGCTAATAGCATTGATATTCAACATCATTGGCTCACAGTGCGCCACATACATACAGACGCCAAACTGAGAACTTGGCGCGGTAATGGGAGTGTGAGGGGGCGGCTGGGGGAGCCGTTGTGGATTTGACGACAGAAACCAGGAGTATTTATGGGCTCGCAGCGCCCAGGTCAATCCAATATGGACCAGGACGGGATAACCTGAGGGCAGCTGCCGCTGCTATCTATTTCCAGGCCCTGGTAGGGTCAGGGTACCCTCGAAGGCAGCGCGTGCCGCCTCCATTCCGCCCTCAGGCGCGTGGGTAGCCGCGAGGGAGCGGAGCCCCGGATTTCAATTAAGATTCTGACATTCGCCTGATGGGCTCTCCCTAATCCCCATACAAAGGTGTACAGCGTTATTCAAACGCAGGCGCCGCTGGCTGGTGCTTTGTTTAACATAAATTAATCCCCAACTCCCGGAGCCAGGCCCCACCTGCTTGGGTTTTTAATGAGTCTACAAATTTCTGTTCCGCCCTCCCCGAGCTGTAATACTTCAACAACTGCACGTATCGTCATTTGTGGGTATACAGCTCATGGGGCAGAGCGTCGGCCTCAGAACAGGGGAGTGCAAACGTTTTTAATGCAAGAACCGATCACGAATATTCGGATACATTTGAGCGGAAGCCTTAAAAAGAATAATGTCTTCCTGTGACATCACAGGAGGTGATGTCACAGGAAGTGATATCAAAACCCTACCCTAGCCCTTACATATAAAGGACAAGGCGGAGTTTTATAATACAAGCTGAGACACAGTCAGTGCTATCTATGTACAATATATGAATGTAAGCATATGTACACAATGTGTGACTATTCATTTCTAAAGCAAACATACATGTCAAAAATACTTGTTGTCTACGAATGTTTTAAACAATAAGGGTGATTACATTGACCATATAATCCATGCATTTGACCATGCAAACATTTGCGTAGGAATAAATAATGGACTGGTGTACATACCAGATGTGCAAATAAATATGAATGAAGGAATGCAGATACTAGGTAAGATGTTATAGGCTCTTAAAGATCTCTTTTTGCAACTCGAGTTGCTATCAGGGATTGGCATATGAAGTCAAAGACATTATTGGTCATAAACGCAACATATGGCATAGTGTATGGAGTGTGTGATCATGTGTATTTTTTATCCTCAGACTGAAGTAGCTCGTGACTGTGAACCCTACAAAATATTAAAAAAGAATCACTCTGAAATATGAAAAAAAAATGTATATATCACACGTACGTGTTCCACATGCCAATTAATAGTTTGGCTTAGAAATGACATTAAGTGACAACATTTTGAAAAACACATGGGGCCTCATTTATGAAAAGTGACGCATCACTGCGTGAAAACAGTGATGCGCCACTTTTCACTGCGCCCTCCCTGCGACTCCAGTGATGCGTCATATTTACAGTATGACGCATCATGTCGCAAGGAGTCACAGATACGTCAGTATTTCTGACGTATCTGTAGGCGCAAAAGTGACGCATCGCTGGAGTGTGTCACAAAAGTGACGCAACTCCAGCAATGTGTCCTTTCACATGGGGCAAGCCCCATGTGAAAGGGCCTGCGTCAGTCTTACGCCTGCTGTGAGGCAGGCGCAAGAAAGTGACGCATTTGCACACTAGAAGTGGCGCAGTGAAATCTCGTAGATTTCACTGCGTCACTTCTACGACCCTTTGTTGCGTCAAAACGCCCCCCTTGCATACATTATACCTGGCGCAGGTATAATGTGGCGCAGGGGTTTACAAAGTGACGCATCTACCTAGATGCGTCACTTTGTAAATATGGCGCAACATGGCGCATGTTTTCTGCCACTGGTGCGTCACAAAAAGTGACGCACCGGCGGCGCAAAAGTGACGCAGGGGCTCATAAATGAGCCCCATGGTGTTTGACAAATATATTTGTAAACCACTTTCACAAATCAAATACAATGTGGTAGGTAAGTTTCTTGAAGCGTTGTTATTGTGTCGCTAATGCCTGTAGTTCTGCTAGTCTTCTTTGACCAGCTTAAAGGTAAACAGCACCCACATTAGCACTTCATAAAGGCATGGAAGGGATCATCGGTGGACCGTTCCTCTGCAAATAAGAACTCAAAGATAACCCCTCCCCAGTGGGTGGCAGGATTAAAACACCCTGAGGCAGCATTACAAATGTATGTGGTGCCATACAATGCCAAGCAACTGTACAAAATTGTACTGCTGCATTTATAGAGCTCCTATTACCTCTATGTGGGTCGCTGAAGTGTTTGCCTGCATGGGTAGCAGGCACCACCGTGCCGAGTATGTGTCTGAAAGTGCATTGTCTCGGTTTTGATTGTATGTGGGAAGTGTTTCAATGTTGTGTGTGATGAGAAAGAGGTGTGGTTATTGTGCTATTGGACACAAGGCTTAGCACCGTGATGAATGGAAGAGTGTGTGAGAGGTGCAACATGTATTTTGACAGTTTTGAGCAGCAAAGCATGTCCCTTTATGATATTTTTTATGATCATAATCTGCTTAACTGGTTGCTTCACTGGGTTGTCCTTTCTGAGAAACTTTGTTTAAAGTTTATGCTTCTGGGCAGACATCAGTTGTAGAGACAGTTGGCTGAGACATCTGCTGGGTTGGACTTGGTTACTTACTATCATCCAATTTATAATTGGCATAGTGAGATGTAATGAATGGTCATAGCATGCCGTTTGTCAGGACCTGCAGTGGTGGACTAAATAAAAGTCCAATGTTGCCCAGCAGCATGCAGCAGATCTCTTTACTTATTCCATGTCTGTTCAATTGCAGTGGGCGGTTTATTGCTAGGGACTGGTACTTTACGGGGAAATGGACATTACCCATAGTCAGTGGTTGAAGTGAGCAGGGTCTATTGGGATTGGCATTATCAATCTGTTTTTTAATTTCACACTGACAAATCCCATACTTCTTGTTTTCTCACACCCCAATTTGCTGACCTCACCTCCATTTCACTCATAGTTTCCATACATTTTTATACACTTTAACCTTTGCTCATAACAGATTTGACTTCTGAGAGAGCCAAATAGTCAAGCAGTATCAGGGACTTATTATGTAGCCTGAATGAACTGCAATCGACTGCCTGACCATTGTGTGTCATGGTATCAGTATTGCCACGGGCCAGCACGGTTATAGATTGTATTGTGTTGTAACTTGATTCATAAATCACTTACTACCCTTGACGAAGCATTAAAACCCCCAAGCTTCTTTCTTTCAGTGGTTATTGTTGTCTATTAGGGCTTTATTTTGAGTCTTGTGGTCCGCAGACCGCCAGACTCGTGGGGGTTCAGTGGTGGCAGTCTTCTGACTGCCCCACTATGACCAGGGCAGTCCGGCTTGTAATACGCTTGGCAGGGCCGCTGCGGCCCTGCCAAGCATATTACATGTTTCCTCACCACCACACTTTTCATGGCAGTGTGCCAACCATGAAAAGTGTGGTGGTGAGGAAACAAAGGGGGCCCTACAGTTCCCCTGATGCCTCACACCATGTGGATACACAGAGGGGGGCACAACATGCACCCTCTTGTGTGCATGCACACCAGTGCCTGCACAGCATAGACTTCAGCAGTCCATGCTGAGCAGGTACTGCCTTTGACGTTCCCATTGAAATGCCTATTTCATAGGCACCAACCTGTGAACGCCAAAGAACCGCCCTCCAGACAGGAGAAAACTCCTTATCTGGCTGGCGATTTGTACGTGGGTTTGACTGTGCAGGAGTGGGGCGGTCCTGCTCCGGTGCCACCAAACTTATAATAAAGCCCTTAGTCTTGTGCTCTCAAGGAAACCATTGTTGCATTTACTCTAGTTTCTATGCTGTAGATTAAACAAATAAGAGTTAGGTATGACGTTTAATTGGAGAAACAGCTTGTGAATTCAGGCAAATGGTCGGCGGCATTAATAGATGAGCAACTGGAGATTAGGTATTGTTCGGCTGCAGAGGTATGACATTAACAAATAGGTTGTGGCTTTGAAATGAGGTGTGGGCAATTTGCAGCAATACAAAAATAGGGATTAAGGCAAACATGCATGTGACTTAAAGTAAACTATGCTCAGAATTATGAGGTGTACAGAAGATGGAAAGTAAAGTAGAGGAGCATTTGAAAACTAAGGAGAAGAAGCAGTTATACATTTTAGGTAGAGGCCACATATTATGAAAATACAGAGGAGAATTTCTTGAAGTGGCATGAAATCTGAGGGTGAAAAAATGGAAAAAGAAACAACAATATTTGCATGTAAGACAGTACTTCGTTAGGTACTTTCGATATGTACTAGAATCAGGCATTCTGTCACCAGAAAGGCTATCCTACACCACCACTTCAGCAAGAATAGCTGCTTAGCTCAAGGGCGAGAAGTGTAAAGTAATGGCTGGACCCAAATATAGGGAAATAGGGAGAGCTTTAGGCTGCACTAAAAGGCAGCAGTAACCCCATGATCATAGTGATCCAGCGGAAGCGTGTGTTAAATTTGTGGGCTCAGGCATGAGCTACCCACCATAAACTCAGTCCACAGCAACACTATTCACAAAAACATAGAGTTGGGCCCATAGAAACTCTACGATAAATCACCATAAGGTCCTCCAATATATCTTTGCAAGAGCTAAAAGGGACTCAGAATATGAGACGGAATGCCACTTCTTCATGAGGATCTGTAATAAAGAAGTGCCCATCCATATTCACACAATAACAATGATATCATCAATTAGTAAGGGCAAACACTTTGAATTGTCTTAAAAAAACCTTTATCTAAACTTCAGGATGAATGGTCAGAACACAATAATAATAGAATTATTTAATATCTGTAATTCATTTGTAATCAGGTAATATCACAATATATCACAGCTTAGAGCAAAATACATCATCAAATAACATCATGTGTGAAGAGAGAGAGAGAGAGAGAGAGAGTGAGAGAAAACACATTACAAACACAATATGTAATTCAGAATCATACAAACCAAGAATTGATTGTAGATTATTAAGAACCAGGTCACAAAATAAATCAAACAAAAAAAGGCTTGAGTACAGTGTACAATAGTCGGAGTCATTTAGGGGCATATGTATGAAGCCCATTTTCCGTTCGCAAATGGGCCGATTCTCAGAACGGGAAAATGCCATTTGGGATGTATCATCCCAAAAGGCCCTCGCAAAATAGGGAATCGCAAAATTTGCGATTCCTTATTTTGCAAAAGCATTTAAGGAATCGCAAATTGCGATTCCTTAAATGCGATGTAAAAAGCACCCAAGTTGTGCGATTTCTCCTTAAGAAATCACAAATTACCACCAACTTCAAGTTGGTGGTAATTTGCGATTTCTTTGAAAAATGCACTTTTTTGCATTTTTCAAAGTGTCATGTGGCGCACATACATGCCATTAGGGCATGTATGTGTGCCACATGTGCACACATGCACATTTCAGGGGTGCAACAGGGTGTCCTTTTGACTCCCGGGCAGCCTTGAAATTGCATTCTCAATTTGCGATTCTCTAATTGAGAATCGCAAATTGAGAATGTCTTCCCATTCATTCCTATGGGCCTCTAGGCCCATAGGAATGAATAGGAAGGTATTCCTTAATTGCGAATCGCAATTTGCGATTCGCAATTTAGGAATATGAAGGATTCGCAAAATTATTTGCAAATCCTACATACATAGCGTTTTGTGATTCTCAAATAGCGATTCTCAAAAAATCGCTATTTCAGAATGACGATTCTCATATTATCATGACAGGAGAATTAGGATTTCATTAAAGACACGGAGGCTAACATTATGCATAACATTTTAATTTGCACTCCAGACATCAGCTCCTTTAAAGAACATCACTAAAGCAATCCAGAATAGAACCACGAAGTCCATAAATGACTACAGCGTAGAACACTCATCCTCATTTAAATGCGAATCTGTAAACATAACTTCTTCTCCTGCTGCATTCCTTAATCCGCGTCAGTCTCAGATCCTTATGATTGAATATCTGAAATCAAAAATACCATGAATGCTAAGTAAATTCAAATTCGAAACTAATATTTTAAACAAACATCCTAAAAATAACCTTAACACAGTTAACTTTTCCCTTCCTTTGCAACATATTAAAACTAAGAAACTTTAATTCTTATAATAGTATATTTTTTCTTTAGTTTAAAAAAAAATTAAAATTCAACACTCCAAACAAGGGAGCGGAGGGAGGGATAATGCTAGCCTCCGTGTCTTTAATGAAATCCTGATTCTCCTGTCATGATAATCTGAGAATCGTCATTTCATTAAAAGACCGGAGGCTAACATTATACATGTTTAAAGCCTTTAAAAACCACCTCAGACATATGTTCCACTTGTCTGAAGTAATGTCTTGAAAACGTGCCCACATTTGACCAATCTGACACTTTTAAAATACTCTCCAAATAACCTCCAAACAAACAACTTTTGCTCACCATAGCCCCTCTGATAGAATGCGCTTTGAACTTTTCCATATTCACACCTGCTTGCTCCATCACACACTTAACCCATCTCGAAATTGTTGCCGTACTTATCGCCCCAAAAGGCTTCACAAAAGAAATAAGAAGCTGATGAAAACCATCACTCCTGTTCTCTTTAAATCTACATTCATACTCCTTCAGACACTCCCCCACACATAATTTCTTACACTCATCACATTTAAGATAAAAAACTGAAGTAGACATAGTCTTAGTCCCTTTGAAAATCTCAAAGAACACACCATCCGGACAAAAATGTTTATTTGTTACATCTAAAGCTTTAACATCAGACACTCTTTACACGAAACCAAACACAACAGAGTCGCTGATTTAATAGTAACATTCTTATTACTTAAGACTCTATTCAAAGACCAATCCACAAATAACTTTAGAATCAAATTTACGTCCCACAAAACATCATATCTGGCCTTTGGAGGCCTCTTCAACCTCATACTTTTTAACACTCTACACACCAAAGCATTACATCCTACAGACCTACCTCCCTACCAACGCATGACCTGCTGAAACTGCTGATCTATAACAATTTATAGTTATATAGCTCAATCCTCTATTAAACTGCTCTACCAGAAAATTAACTACTTCCACTACAGAAGCCTCCACGGGATCCAAACTCCATTCCAGGCACCAACAAACCCAGAACTTCCAGACTTCTCTATACCTTTTCCTAGTTCCTGGTGCCCAAGATTCTTCCAGGAGATCTGCAGCTTCCTTCGAAAGTCCCTCGACTGAACTGGATTTCCTGATATCTTCCAAAGAAAAAAGTCCAAGGCACCACTCTGAACTAAAGGATGAACCTCTCCTAGTTCGTTTACCAGCAAATTCTCCTCTGCCCTCATTAATAAGGGTACCTCGCATGCTAACTCCATCCCAGATGGGAACCACGCCTGAGCAACCCAGAAAGGAGTCACTAAAACCAACTGACAACCTTCTCTCCTCACCTTCAATACAAATCAATATGAATGGGGGAAAACCATAGCCTTTCATCTCCGCCCAATTCTGTTGAAATGCATCTATTGCCAGCGCTTTGGGATCCGGAAGCCAACTGAAATACTTCTTTAACTGACGTGTCAACCTCGATGCAAACAGATCCACTTCCAGTGGAGCCAAAACTTCCTGAATCTTCATGAAATAATCCAAACCCAGCCTCCAATCGCTGTAATACTTCACATGTCTGGAATTCCAGTCCGCTACCACATTCCTTACTCCTGGAAGATATTCTGCTCTCTATACTATCCTGTTCTCCAAGCAAAACATCCACAACTCCTTCGCCACTTCTGAAAGACTCTTTGATCTGCAACCTCCCAAACGGTTTATGTAAGAAACTGCAGAAATATTGTCCATCTTCAAAAGCACTGTTTTACCTATTAACATCTGTTTGAAACTTTTCAAAGCATCAAGACCTGCTGTTAATTCCAGATGATTTATATGCAAAACCTTTTCCTCCTTTGACCATGCACCACCTGTCTCCTGAGAATCCAAACAAGCCCCCCAACCTAGAAGACTTGCATCTGACTCCAGAACCACATCCGGAAGACAACCAAAAATCGCTCTTCCGTTCCATACTTCTAAATTCTGAATCCACCATTTCAACTCCTCCTTTGCTTCCATGCTCTACTCCACCTGGTCCCCATACCAAAATCCTGCTCTCAAAGCATGTGCTTTCACTCTTTGCAGTGCCCGATAATGTAAAGGAGCCGGAAATACCCCCTGGATTGAAGATGATAACAGACCCAGAATCCTTGCTAAATCTCTCAAAGTTATCGTCGTTCTTCTTAGAACTCTCCAAACTTCCTTTTTTATCATCTTCACCTTCTTTTCCGGTAATCTTAAAACTTCTCTTACTGTATCTATTGAAAAACCCAGAAACTCCAAATTCTGTCCTGTAAAAAAACCCAGACTTTTTCTGATTTATCAGAAAACCCAAGCTTTCTATCACATCCATCAATAAACTTAGTTGACTTTTCAACTTCTCTGCATCCTGTGACATCAATAAAATATCGTCCAAATAAACAATCAATCGAAATCCTCGTTCTCTGAAAAAAGCCACTACTACACGCATCAGCTTGGTGAAGCACCAAGGTGCTGAAGACAGCCCGAAAGGCAGACAAAAGAATTGATATAACTTACCTTTCCACCTGAACTGTAGATACTTCTGACTGTTTTCTCCCATAGGAACTGTGAAATAAGCATTGTTTAAGTCTAACTTCACCAACCAATCCTTTGATTGCAACATATCCCTTAGAAGGTGAATTCCCTCCAACTTGAAATGTCTGTAAACCAAAGACTGATTTAGATTTCTTAAATTTATTACTGGTCTCCAACCCTTTTCCTTTTTTTCTACCATAAATAACGTACTAACAAAACCTCTTTTGATGCTCCTCCACCAAACATATCGCTCCTTTCACCAACATATCTTTTACTTCCAAATCTGCTATCTCCTCCTGTATTTTGATAAAACCGAGGTCCTTGGCTCTTCGATCTGTACTGGAAGATCCATAAACTCTATTTCGAATCCTTGAGCAACTTTTAAAACCCAAGGGTCTTCTGTGATCTTTTCCAATTCTCCTGAAACAACCTTAATCGACCTCCACAACTTTTTCTTGGGAAGAACCAGAAATAATCTGCATACTCACCCCGAGCGTTTGGTATCGCTTGACTTCTTCCTCTTCCTCCTCTTGATCTAGGGAATCTCCCTCTCTGAGGAAAAAAACTTGAGGAACCTTGAAATCCTCTTCCTGTTCCTCTTTGCAAAAAATTATACTTTATACTGGGACCTCTGTAATCCTCGGCCGGCATACGGTCCCCGTCTACCGGCACTTCCAAAAACACCTCCAAATACTTTCCTCATATTGCTCTGAGCTCTGTCAAGAGCAGTGAAGGTCGCTAAGTGTTTCCCTAAGCTTTTAACAAAACCTTCACCAAATAATAATCCTTTCGGATCTTCACAAACCTCCTTGTTAGCTATATCACCCAATTTAGGACTGATCTTAAGCAAGACTGACTTCCTTCTCTCAGCTAACAGGCCAAGAAAACCATGGCTCTTTGACTCCAGCCACGTAACAACTTAACATCAACTTGCTCACCATTAATGTGAGCCTCTTCTGTCATATCCATAATCTTGGCCAGCGGACCCAAAATATCTTGTAATCGGTCCTTGCATTGTTTCAAAGATCGTTCAAGACCTTTACTTGGATCCTTTCCCAATTTAAATAGATAAGAAATCAAATCTGGATCCAAATTAGGCGTGTAGCAGACCTTACTATCGATCTGAGGCCTAGAACATTCTGCTCTTAAAACACCCCTAATTTCTCTTTCCAAAGGTCTCCTAACCCAATGTTTAATACATTTTGTCACGTGGTCTAATGGCCACCAATCTGCACTTCTAGGATGTCTAATATCATAAGGGCTAAACATCTCCTCACCCAGAGGATCCTTTATCACATTTCTAGAAGTTGATGGTTGTTCATCTCTTAAATCATCATTCAGATCATCATCGTGATCAATATCAAAAACATACTCATCATATGCTTTCTCACTCCTTTCCGCACTTCTCTCATCTATCTCCATATTGTATTCATTGGATATTGGATATTGGATAGGTATTTATAGAGCGCTAACGTTCGCTCCCAAGGGAGCATCTTGGCGCTGTAAAACCTAGGACCAGATCACCGGGGGGGAGTTGGAGGACTAGATCGCTGCTTTAGTCCAGTCATCGGAGAGGTTGAAAATCCACGTTTTGAGGAGCTTCCTGAAAGGCTTCTCCTGCGTCTGAAGTCTAAGATGCCCTGGCATACTGTTCCAGGCTCTGATGGCAAGGAAACTGAGTGTTTTTCCACCCTTAGTCTTCAGGTTGAATTTGGGGGGAGCCATGAGATTTTCTTGCGAGGATCTGAGAGTGCGACCCGGGGAATAGTGAGGGAAGCGTCTCGACAGGTAGGCTGGGCCAGATTTGTTGAAGGCTCGGAAGGCAACAATGAGAATTTTGAAGAGTATTCTCTTGTGCAAGGGGAGCCAATGTAAGGATTTGAGGGCAGCCGAAATAGAAGATTTGCGTGGCAGTTTGAGGACGAGCCGAGCAGCAGTGTGCAGGACACTCTGTAGTTTCAGTCGGGTGGATTTTTTGGTCCCTGCCAGGAGGCCATTACAGTAGTCTACTCGGGAGAGTATGAGGGCTACCGCAATGGTCTTTCTAGAATCGAGCGGGAGAAAGACAAAGAACTTTCGCATGGACTTAATAATTCCGAAGCATTTACCTGCTACGGTTGCGACGTGGGAGTCAAAAGAGAGATCGGAGTCGAAAATGACTCCGAGGTTTCTGGCCGATGATACTGTCTGCGGTGGGGCGGCAGAGTTTTCAGGCCACCACAAGGCTGGAATAAAAGAAGCATTCTTTCCAATGGGCAAGATTTCGGTTTTATTGGAGTTGCAGCGGAGGTGGTTGGCGTCCATCCATTGAAAGACCGCTGTAAGGCAGTGCTTGAGATTAAGTTCGGCCGTGTTTGAATTGTCGTCGAGAGGGATGACAAGCTGAGTATCGTCGGCATAAGACGTGACAGTTATGCCGAACGATTCTATGAGAGTAAGCAGGGGGATGAGATATATATTAAAAAGAAGGGGACTAAGAATGGAGCCCTGGGGAACTCCACAGAAGATCTTTTTCTCTTTCGATTGGAAAGGGCCCAGTGAAACAGTTTGGAACCTGTCACTGAGGAAGGAACTGATCCAGGCAAGGGCCGAGTTGGTTACGCCGATGTCCATAAGCCTGTTAAGCAGAATGGAGTGGGAAATAGTATCGAAAGCCGCCGTGAGGTCAAGAAGGATCAAAATGGCCTTCTTCCTTTGATCTTGGAGACCTTTGATGGTATCGGTCAGCTCGATCAGGGCGGTCTCGGTAGAATGTTTAGACCGGAAACCGGATTGCTGGGGGTGGAGTAGGTTGTGGGCATCAAGAAAGGACTTGAGCTCCTTGTGGACTAGTTGTTCTGTTATTTTGCCCAGCGCAGGTAACAGGGTGATGGGACGAAGGTTGGTTAAATCAGAGGGGGGTTTGTTTGCCTTTTTCATAAGGGGTTTCACCACACCCTTTTTCCAAGAAAGAGGAACAGAGCCAGTTTTGAGGGAGAGGTTGACTATTTCATTGATGATGGGGTTAATTTCATCAATGATGGTGTGGAGGATCTTGGGGGGACAGGGGTCAGAAGGTGAGCCAGATTTGCATGAGAGGATCGCTTCTCTGGTCTGGGTCAGGGTCACCGGGGTAAAGTATTCGAGACTGTTAGCGGTCGGACGAGATTGGTCTCGCTCCATGATTGAGTACACCGGAGGGGGGGGGGGAAGGTTTGGTGGATAGAGCTGATTTTTTCCTCGAAGTAGTCAGAGATCTTACTACATAGTTCTAGGGAGGGGGGGATTTCTGGTTGGAGTGCTTTTGGTTTGGTGAACGATTTTACTATGGAAAAGAGGGTTTGTTGTTTTTGCTTGGCCTCTTTGATGGCGTTCACGTAGTAAGTTCTTTTTGCTGATTTAATAGTTGAGAGATAGTTTTTTCTCTGTAGGATGTAGTTGTTACGATCGTCGTTGTCGTAGGATCTACGCCATATGCGTTCTGCTTTCCTGCAGAGTAGGTGAGCGGCTGTTAGGTCAGGCATATACCAAGGGGCTTTAGTTTTTTTTTTTTTTTGGGTGTTGGCTTTTTTATTTGGAGGGCATCGTTTGGAGATTTCTAGAGAGAGCCAGTTGTCGAGAGAGATTGCATCTTGATCGATGTTACCAGAGGAAGAGGGGGCATTGGTAAAGGACAAAGGATGAGTAGTAAGATTTTTCTGGACAGTTTTCCAATTAATGGGGTGGATATGTTGACGAGTAGGTTTTTTGCATTTCAGAGGGGGATCGTTAAGGATATGGAAAGGGATCAGACTGTGATCGGTCCAGATTTGGGGAATGGGAGACAAGGTGGAAATGGACGGGAAATTGGAACAGACACCATCGAGGGTGTGGCCAATGGAGTGAGTAGGCAGTTTGACGCTTTGTTGTAGATTGAGGATATCCAGCGTCTGCTGAAAGTTTTTGGTGAAGGGGTCAATAGGTGTATCGAGATGCAAGTTAAAGTCGCCCAAAAGGGTGAAATGAGGGTAGCGGAGTAGGAAGTGTCCGAGTGCGTCATTAAGGGCGCCAAGGAATTTCGTGGCATTACCGGGTGGACGGTAGATCAGACCGCCTGAGAAAGAGAGGGTTTGACTAAGTTTGATAGAGAAACCTAGTCCCTCTGCATCGGTGAGGGGATCGAGGCAGAAGGTGTGACAGGTAAAAGAATTCCTCAAGATTAAGGCAACGCCTCCTCCTCTACCTTTCTGTCTGTCCTGTCTGTGAAAGGAGTAGCCTGGGGGGAGGGCGATGGCTATGTCAGGGTTACTGTCTTCAGTGAGCCATGTCTCGGTGATCATGAGACAGTCCAGATCATGTTCGATAATGAGATCGTGGATATCCTGACTATGTTTGCACATCGACCTGGCATTTATCAGACCTCCTGAAAAGTGAGGTCGTTTGGAGGATATTATCTGCTTGGAGACGAAGTTGAGTGACCAACGACATTTGTTGCAACTGGTGGAGCCGAATACTTTAGAAAGATCAAGCTTGCAGGGGCAGTCAGAACTGCCTCGAAGTTTAAGAAGGTCGTTGGGAACATACCTGATGATTAGAGGATGTTGGGCAGGGGTTCCTGCACCTGGCGCGGTCTTGGCGCAGACGGGCGCAGACGGGCTTGCCTTAGGCGCGCCTTCGGCGCGCAATCGTCGCGCCCGCTGCGCTCGTCCGCTGCGCTTCCTAGAGGAGCACATTATTATAAAGCTGTAGCCAGCGTTCAGGGGGTGGGCGTGGCCTCAAAAGGGGGCGTGGCCTCCGCGATTGTCAGGGAATGGCGGCAATATTTACTTCTGTGTTTGCCCGCGGCAGCTTTAATGTCGGCTGCGCGGTGTCTTCACAAGCAGGCAAGTGCCCAGAGATAGTGAAGGAAGGGGAGAGGATAAGTGGGTTAAAAGCACACAAGATATTCAACAATTTTTAAAATGAACAGCAGTTCGCGCTCCCGGCTTCCGCCTCAGGAGGTCTGTCAGGTGTATTTTGCCGCGCTCGTGGTCAGCGCTTTAAATACCGTTTCGGGGTGGGCGTGGCCTCAAAAAGGGGGCGTGGCCTCCGCGAGTGAGCAGGGAATGGCGGCAATATTTACTTCTGTGTTTGCCCGCGGCAGCGTTAATGTCGGCTGCGCGGTGTCTTCACAAGCAGGCAAGTGCCCAGAGATAGTGAAGGAAGGGGAGAGGATAAGTGGGTTAAAAGCACACAAGATATTCAACAATTTTTAAAATGAACAGCAGTTCGCGCTCCCGGCTTCCGCCTCAGGAGGTCTGTCAGGTGTATTTTGCCGCGCTCGTGGTCAGCGCTTTAAATACCTTTTCGGGGTGGGCGTGGCCTCAAAAAGGGGGCGTGGCCTCCGCGAGTGAGCAGGTAATGGCGGCAATATTTACTTCTGTGTTTGCCCGCGGCAGCGTTAATGTCGGCTGCGCGGTGTCTTCAGAAGCAGGCAAGTGCCCAGAGATAGTGAAGGAAGGGGAGAGGATAAGTGGGTTAAAAGCACACAAGATATTCAACAATTTTTAAAATGAACAACAGTTCGCGCTCCCGGCTTCCGCCTCAGGAGGTCTGTCAGGTGTATTTTGCCGCGCTCGTGGTCAGCGCTTTAAATACCGTTTCGGGGTGGGCGTGGCCTCAAAAGGGGGCGTGGCCTCCGCGAGTGAGCAGGGAATGGCGGCAATATTTACTTCTGTGTTTGCCCGCGGCAGCGTTAATGTCGGCTGCGCGGTGTCTTCACAAGCAGGCAAGTGCCCAGAGATAGTGAAGGAAGGGGAGAGGATAAGTGGGTTAAAAGCACACAAGATATTCAACAATTTTTAAAATGAACAGCAGTTCGCGCTCCCGGCTTCCGCCTCAGGAGGTCTGTCAGGTGTATTTTGCCGCGCTCGTGGTCAGCGCTTTAAATACCGTTTTGGGGTGGGCGTGGCCTCAAAAAGGGGGCGTGGCCTCCGCGAGTGAGCAGGGAATGGCGGCAATATTTACTTCTGTGTTTGCCCGCGGCAGCGTTAATGTCGGCTGCGCGGTGTCTTCACAAGCAGGCAAGTGCCCAGAGATAGTGAAGGAAGGGGAGAGGATAAGTGGGTTAAAAGCACACAAGATATTCAACAATTTTTAAAATGAACAGCAGTTCGCGCTCCCGGCTTCCGCCTCAGGAGGTTTGTCAGGTGTATTTTCATCATCTGAGTCATCCTGTGTGCCGCAATGGACACCTTTCTTATTTGTGCCGCCAGGACACCACTCCTTTTTTTAGAATTTAAACCTTCTTTCACCTTTTTATCCATATGTTTTGTTTTCCTCACTCTCTTAACTGGCCTTCTATTTTCCTCATCATCATCTAAGAATGACCAAAAGTCTTCTTCAGATCTAGCATCCTTCCTTTTAGAATATATAACAATCTCAATAACCTCTCTAATAGAAGATTTCACCTCACTCTGAATCAAATGCCTTGAAGTCTCCTCACTCACTCTACCCTCAACAGCCTGAAAATTAATACTTCCTTCCTCAGCTGCCATAATCCCTAAATTTATGTAGAACTTTTAGTAAAACTTCCTATAATCAAGAGTCCACACACCTCAATACCTCCTCAAAAAACGTCTGTCAGAAACAGCTGATCCTTTTACAACAAACTTTGTAAAAAAATTTTTTATATCTACTCGCGATCACGAAACCATGAACCAAGCTCTTTTAATAATATTTCTCCCAATCCAACATGACCTCGGTATTCTCGCGAGACTACGGCGGCCAATAGCAGCTCAATTCCAATGCTCTAACCTATACGTCATCGCCTCAGAATTTTTCTACGACGCGACCGCAACAAACGTCCTCCTATCTTGAGCTGATGCGCTTGTGAAAACAAACACACAAGGTAAGCGCTCGCGCTTTATCCTCCTCTGCGCGCCTAACTCAAGGCCGATGCGCGTGTGAACACAAACACCCAAGGTAAGCGCTCGCGCTTTTAACCTCCTCTGCGCATCTAACACCTCGAGCTAGCACAAATCTTTAACTTAATAAAACAAAAACTGTGAAACCAGGTACAAAAAACAGTTGTTAACATTTCTAAACCTAATCGGTCATTACTTAACAATGCAAACGCTTGAAACTATGAAACCATCCAATCCTAAATTAATAATCCTTCAATCTCAACATGTAAAAACTACAATAAACTCGCACTAAACAATCATACTGCTTCTAAAAATCAGAAGCTTACACTCAAACCTATTCTTTATAAAAATAATCACATTTCATACACATTCTTAATAGATAATCAAGAAGCCACTTATCTCTTACTGGAGCAGCATTTAAAAGAGGATGAGTATTCTACGCTGTGGTCGTTTATGGACTTTGTGGTTCTATTCTGGATTGCTTTAGTGATGTTCTTTAAAGGAACTGTTGTCTGGAGTGGCAATTAAAAGGTTATGCATAATGTTAGCCTCCGGTCTTGTAATGAAATCGCAAATGTATCTTTTGGTACATATGCCCCTTAGTTCTTCAGCCGAAAAGATTCGACCTGCTTGACTTCACCAGCCAGTAAAGTTCGGAAGTAATCAGGAGAGTTCAGTTCAAGGAAGGCAGAGTTCAAACTGAGAGCATGTCAAGCTCAGGGTTTGCAAGGAAAATAGCCACACATGTTCTTTTTCCCATGGGGAAATTATACCTTCAGACATTATCAGTTCTTACCCACAAAATAACTTTTTCACAGATTGCATGATTTCCATTGGTCAAAATTGATGGTGCCACCGTGTTGTGATTGTTTTCTAACCCAAATCATCTCAAACCATACGTAATACCTTTGTTCAGAGTTCACTGTTCTCTAAGAATGTTCAATATCATTTCCCTTCAAAAATAGGAAAATACATTTGCAACCTAGCATGCCCACTCCGTATGCTTTCCTCTAAGCTTGCAACAAAGTTGTTACAGTTTTCTAGTCACAGAGAAAAATGTCCATTATTCAAACTGCAGGAAAGAAACTTCAGCGATAATACTCAGAGCTATAATGCAATCAGGTCAGCATTTTCCGGTCTATCTGAAGGAAATAATAAAAATAATAAAAACTAAATACATTTTCAAGATTTGAGGCCTACATCGAAAACTCCTAAATCATCATTTTCTAATGAATAAACACACTATTATTGAAAACATTTAGAGAAATAGAGAATGCATTAAAAACGATATAGGAATCATCATTTTCATTAAACTTGTAAGCATAGTCTAATTACAATTCATTAAAATGTAAGCAAACACTTTCTTTTTAAAATTGCATGTCAGAGACAATATGAGCACGAATCTTTTACTTAAACATTTTCATAATCATAACGGAATCCCGCCAGCCCTGTTCAAACAGAGGGCGGCAGAGTGAGCAAGCATATTTCAACCACTATTCTCGGAAGTGAGATCATTGGGTATAATCCCTGACACATGGAAAGGCTCCACAATCGTCCCGATCCATTAAAGTGGTGACAAAGCATTGCATGGTAATCACCGACTGGTGGCACTGAGGCCAAATGTTTTGCGGGTACCGTGTTGGAGGAACTCACAGCCTAGGCTGATGCCAATGACATAATACCACTAAACCAGACAGGCTTCCTAAAAAAAACAGGCACAACAGCCAACATCCTGTCAATCTCTCTACTTATTGATGCAGCATCATCCAAGAAAATGCAGCTCCACCTCTGTTTTATTGACTTCAGGGCTGCCTTCAATAATGCTGATAGTGCAAAACTGTGGGGAAAGCTAGCCCGCTCGGGCATTCCACTAGTCTTCTAAAAATGTTAACACTCCTCCATACAGACAACTGGGAACAGGGACCAACCTTTCGAGAAGAGTGACAACAACCAAGGGCCTGAAACAGGGTTGTTTGCTGGTGCTTACCTTAATCAATCTATTTATGGCAGCTCTACCACAGACACTCAAGTCCTGCAATTCCCATGCACCCAGGCTGGGTGGCACAACTTTGTTCAATCTCCTTTACGCTGACGATGTAATTCTGCATAGCCATACAGCAGTAGGCATGCAACACCTTCTTAATAGAATGCAGGACTACACCAGAGACAACAACTTGACAAGTAATCTAAAAAAACAAGGACAATGACAATAACATGACAAAACAAGCAAGGCCCTGGCACCAGGTGGCACACAAATAGAACCAGCGGCGGATTACAAGTTTCTAGGCGTTTACAAAGATAAAGAAGGATTCTTCGCACGACATCAAGAAGAGATTAAAAGAAAAGGCCTGGTGCTAGCACTAACTTTGAAAAATCTAACATCAAACTAACTGGTCCATCTCTAAGCCCCCTCCTGAAAGTAGCATCGGAAAATTTTCTGCCCACTATAACCTTTGGCAGGAAATAATGCGACGCAGAGACACTAAGTTAATGGACAAAACTCTAGTCAAAGCAAAAAGAAGCATGTTCAGCCTCCCAATCTACACTTCCCCGGCGCAACTAAGGTTGGAGTTTGGCCTATTGAAGCAATCATGGGCCAGGTATGGCACATACATCATCTGCTGGAATAAGATCAGATTATTGGCCCAAAACACTCTAAACCAGCTCTTATGGCAAGACCTCCAATGGAGGGTGAATTCCCCTGCAGGAAGCTACCTTCAGGAGGCTCTGGTAAGCACTGGGCTCTCCGCCTCTGGAATACACAGATCCATCACCTAGCCTTTAAGAAGCTGGTCTGGAAATCCGTAAAACAACTGTCATTGGTGGAGGATAAAGTCACCTATTTAGCCAGATCTTTTTCGTGGATGTCTTTAAATAACTATAAGATCTTAGCTCCTCAAAAATACTTTAACCTGGGATATCCAAAATCACGGAAAATAAAATTATTAAAGCTTCGCCTTGGCATGCTCCCATGTGCTCAGAACCTTACACCATGGCTGTGGGTGTCATTCCCAACTTCTTGTTGCCTGTGCAAAAATGGTCAGGGAGATATCATCCATCTACTATGCTCCTGTAAGGAGATGTCGCAGGAAAGGAGACAGCTGCTAAAAATCCCCTTCAATCATTGGAGAATTCGCTCAAGAGGGCAAGCAAATCTGGCATGCTTTGATCCAGGATCACCACAACTAAATTGCAGACTAGTAAGATTTCTTGCATTAGTCGCACAAAAATGCCACCATAAGATCAAGCCTTACCTGGGATTCAGAGCAGACCTACCAGAAAGCACTCTACATAGGCCTAGTCATTCAAAATTGCCGGCAGCTTTATAGAGTGGGATCCTAGCACAATCCATCCAACTAAAAAACAGAGGCCTTTCAAACTAAGGTAGAGCTGGGAAGCCAACATTGCAGTTAGCAGCGTAGAAACACTGTGACGCACCTTTCTGCACTGATTGCAGTGGCTCATTCGGCAAAAGAATCTGCACAGAATGCATTCCTTACACCAGCAACAATCTGCACTAGCACCAAAGTGCATTAGCAACTGTTAGTAATCCAACTCATTTAAAGTCATTTTAATGCTCATGGAAACTATAATGTGCACCTTGTATTTTATCATCTTCTTACTGTTTTAATTCAAGCTGTTGTATTGCAATGGTTTTTAGTAACTATGCAAATGAAAAAAAATATACAAATTGCATTATTACTTTTCACATTATTATCATAGCACAATAGTAAGTTTCTCTCTCTGTTGTAATTGACTCATTTTCAAACCAGTTTGTGACACTTCTGCATGCTTTTATGATGCAGTTTTAAACATCCATCTGTTTTCACAAGACTCTCTGTTAGTCACATTTATTAAGTAAGTATTAGTATCACATCCAATGAGCAGATTTGATTGAGCAAGATAATTTTAAATAATTACGTTCCAGCAATCCCCCATCTGATGGCAAATCAAGCCATCCCATCACACAATCTCTAATAATCTGATTACAATCTGATTATCTTAAATGCACATGCTTTCATCTGTTTCAGCCTAACACCCTCTACATCTTCATTACTTCATAATATGTACCCTTTCTGTCTTCTACTTCTATATAAGACCTTTTTCTTTTTCTACCTCTACTTTGTTTTGGTTCTACTTTGCGATTACAACATCTGTATATTAATACTATAATTATTATGCCAACAGCAACAGGCATTAATGGTTTTAATATTTGCCCCACTATGCTATTACCCAATGCTGCAAGCCAATTTCCCACTGAAGAAAAACCCTTACCAAGTTTCTTCCATGCAACAACAACTTTTAGTGCTGCAAAATCATTACTCCGGTTAGCAATTGTACCAATATATCCCCACAAATCTCTACGTTTATCAGGGATAGAAGTGCAACATTGTTGAATTTTCAGCATGCGACAGACTCTGCCCTCTTTTGCCAATAATATATCTAGGGCAAGCCGGTTCTACAAAACCATTGATCTAATAGCAACCATTTCTGTATCAATCACTAAAGACCCACCAGCGGTATCCATTGATAAACGGTCAACCACTATAGAAAATTTTCAAATTTTATGTGAATTCAAAATCACTCCCACTGAAGGTATTATTGCACCAAATATATCACCGACAATTTCTACAGCACTTATTCCCCTTTTATTCCATGTTAATTTCTTCTCATTGGTTCCAGGATGATCATCCACTTGATATATTTTTGGAAAGACAATTCCCATATAACAACATCCAATTTATAATAAGCATTTTTACCACACACAAAATACACTCTTGGAAGAACTGGATCAGTACCACCTCTTAATGCCTACCCCCCCCCCCACCGTAATCAGGAAGGTGTGTTCACATTCACTGGAACCAATAAATGTATTATTATATTCAGTCTTTTGTCTTAGTAAGCAAGCTTTCCCTTATGATGCCAATCCAGTCATTGCAGCATACGTCTCACCTTTCTTGTAATCACCCTCCTTTGGAGCCCAAGGTGGTACTTTAGTTTTCTGTTCTACAGCTTTTCTTTTTATTTCTGCACGTCTATCTTCTATGGAATTAATAAACTCTATCTCTACACTACTCAAAATGCAATTCAAATTATTTCTATGTGCATATACAGTATCAATTGGCTTAGTAGTATGAAAAAAGGCACCCATTATTTCAGCATTGTTCACACTTGACACTATACTCATGTTCTTTTTAAGAGGAACTTCTGAAAAAAGGAAATCAATTTTTTTTGTGAAAATATTGAAATTGCTCCTTGTCATAGAATAAGGTGGTTAGTACACTACACGGTATAAGGAAGATGATGATAAGTCACCCCTTCAGAAATGGACGTTGGTAGTTGCATGCACACATAACAATCTCACATAACAATCGCTCGCATCCATAATATCAACATACTCATACAAAAGTTTAGTAAACACATTTGATGAAAAGCCATTAATTGACATATCTTTTTGTTAGTCATTCCTTTTAGTTTTTTTATATCTATATTTTCTCCAAGGACTTTTGTGAATTCAGTAGTCGTGCTCTCATATCCATTAGTAGACATGATAAATGAAATGTAGCACAATTAATATAGACACCAATGAGACAAGTATTAAAACAAAAATACATATAAAGCAAATACCTAAACACCTTCGTCTAGGTGAAACAAACCTATTTGGATTTGGATTTTCAATCTCAGAACCACTCATTTTACCTGGAGATTAATATAAATTAAACTATATTAACAAGGTTTACGTATTCGAGTAACCACTTTTCCAGCGTCTGGTCACTTCTGGTCACTTCTTCAACCTCCTTCCTTTTTTTTTAAGCACCCTCTTTGTTACAGATAGTTCATTAAGGTTGGCTCATATGATGAGTTGAAACAATACCCGATGAATTATTTTTCCCAGTCACTTGTGGTAGCCAGATGTGTGCATTCAGGTGCTGCATACTTCTTGCTTGGAATTTGTGCTCTTTTTGTTCTGCGTACTGCAATTTCTTCTCCGTCTGTATCACTTTGTTCAGATTGACTGGAGACTTCTATTACAGTGTTTTGTATTATTTTTGCCACAGTATCTCTCAACTGTTCAGTTCTCTTAGACCATTGGTCACCTCTTCGCACTCATTTTTCTGGAACACTGACTATTTCTTTTCTTTCCGGACTTTGATCAGTTTCTTCAGGGATTAACTTTTTTTCAGTTACAACAGTGTTACAAGACCCAGTAGCTGACGTCCACTCTACTTGATGCTTGGTCTGTTCAGGCGGTCTGTTTTCACCTTCAACTGACTCTGTACTTTCGAGTGGATATGGGACTCAACGAGTGTGCGCGGCATGCACCCAATTAGGTAGACCACCACATTTAACTGCAGTTGTTGTCACGAGAATCACTTTGTATGGCCCACACCAACGAGGTTCCAAACAGGATTTTCTCATGTGTTTTTTAACAAGCACCCAATCACCTGGGCACAGGTCATGTGATTGCTCCTGTTTAACAGTAGTTGCGACTTCTTCAACCTGGTGAGACACAGAAAGCACTACGTAAGCCAATCCTTTACAATAATCGAGCACTAAATCATCAGATATGTACACAAGCTGATTTGCTGGGACTGTAGGCTGTCTCATAGCCCTCCCCATTATAATTACATGTAGGGACAGGCCTGTTCTTCTATATGGAATACTTCTTAAACTCATCAACACCAGTGGTAATGCATCAGGCCATTTCAGTGAGGTCAAAGCACAAACCTTTGTTAATCATGACTTTATTGTGCCATATATTTGCTGGACCACACCTGATGCTTCGGGTCAATAAGCACAATGCAATTTTTGCTCAATCTGTAAGGCAGTGCAAAGTATTCGCACCACTTCATTGTTAAGGTGACTTCCATTATCTGATTCCAATGAGACTGGGAACCCAAAACCCAGAATTAACTCTCTAAGCAGCAGTTTAGAAACAGTCAGGCTGTCATTGCTTTTCGTGGGGTGTGCTTCAACCCAACGTGAAAACAGGCACACAATCACAAAGACATATTTTAATCCATTATAAGGAGACAATTCTTTAATGTCCATTTGCATACGAGTAAATGGATCTATTCCTCTTCCAATTTGACTCCAGGTAACAACAGTTTTTCTCCTTGCATTTTGTTGCTGGCACATTATGCATCTTTGGCACAGACTCTCTGCAATGCCTCTGAATTTTGGATTGTACCATGATTGTTTAAAAATCCTCCTCATAGCATCTCTGCCTACATGAGTTGGACCATGGCAGACTCCAAAACCATATTAACTATCCATAAATATGGTAATTTGCATGTGTTCTGTAACACAACATGCCCTAGTCAGTGCAATTAATTCTGCCACCTGTGCTGAATTCACTCCTTTCAACCATGATTCTTCAACAACACCCATATCATACAAAATCGCATATACATCTTTCAATGTACCTTCTTTGTCTCTCAAGCATGATCCATCCACAAACAAAACATGATCAGATTCAGTCAATGGGGTATCTTGTATTTCAAGTCTCGGTTTTGTACACAATTCAATCCCATCAAGACAATCATGATCTGCTTCGTCTACCACCTCTTCACAATTGGGAAGTGGTAACAATGTAGCTGGGTTCAAACTCGTGCATCTTGCCACAGACCTATTCTCCGCACCCAAGATCACTTGTTCATATTTTGATAAGTGACTGCTTGTAAGGTGCTGTGTGAGAGTTTATGGTAACAAAACAGTGCAAAACTCTTGTTGAAATCAGGCATTCCCAAAGCTAGTGCTCAACACAAACTGTCTCATAGTTCAAGAAATGAACTCATGAATTCTTGGTCCAGATGTACAGGATCTGACATGTCTTTGTGTGTCAGCCTTTGCAATGGCTTGGCTGTCAGTGAAAAGCTTGGGATCCACTGCCTGCAATATCCAACCATTTCAGGAACATTCAAACTTCCATTTGTGTGCTCAGCGGATTCATTTGCAAAATGGCATTGATCAAATCTTGAGACACTTTTCTGACTCCTTTTTCAATATTATGTCCTAAATAGAGGACCTCTTTTTATACAAAATTGTAGCTTTGCTGGTGACGCTATATGCCCACCTACTGCCAAAGTTTCTGTAGAGCAATCGTATCAATAACACAAGAATCTTTTTTTCCTGACATGACCAATAGGGATCACTGACATAATATCGACTACAAAAATATAGACTTACAAAAATATCGATGCAAAAATATAGAATACCAAAATATCGAAGTCCTATCTCCAAACAGGAAATTACAAAAATATCGAATCCAAAATATCGTTGTAAATAATATAGTTAGTCAAAATATCGAATTTTTTAAATGTTTTAAAAGTAATGTTAAATTAATGAAATAATACATATAATTAACTGACACATACTTAAAAATACTTAAATAACAGTAAACTTAATGAATAATTAAAGTAAGTAAAAAAAAATAATAATAATACATATATCTTAACGTAATATTAATTAAAAATATTCAATATTTTCTGTGTAGGATAGCGGGCGCGTAAAATTTACTATTACCACTCCAGTAAGTGCAATAGTAGGGAAAGCGTTGGATAGCGGGAGGGTAAAAATTACTATTCCCACTCCACAGAGTGCAATAATAGGGAAAACATTGGATAGCGTAGGGGTAATAATTACTATTCCCACTCCAGAGAGTGCAACAGTAGGGAAAGCGTTGGATAGCGAGAGGGTAACATTTACTATTCCCACTCCAGTGAGTGCAACAGTAGGGAAAGCGTTGGATAGCGTAGGGGTAAAAATTACTATTCCCACTCCAGAGAGTGCAACAGTAGGGAAAGCGTTGGATAGCGGGAGGGTAAAAATTACTATTCCCACTCCAGAGAGTGCAACAGTAGGGAAAGCGTTGGATAGCGGGAGGGTAACATTTACTATTCCCACTCCAGTGAGTGCAACAGTAGGGAAAGCGTTGGATAGCATAGGGGTAAAAATTACTATTCCCACTCCAGAGAGTGCAACAGTAGGGAAAGCGTTGGATAGCGGGAGGGTAACATTTACTATTCCCACTCCAGTGAGTGCAACAGTAGGGAAAGCGTTGGATAGCGTAGGGGTAAAAATTACTATTCCCACTCCAGAGAGTGCAACAGTAGGGAAAGCGTTGGATAGCGGGAGTGTCAAATTTACTATTCCCACTCCAGTGACTGCAACAGTAGGGAAAGCGTTGGATAGCGGTAGGGTAAATAATACTATTCCCACTCCAGAGAGTGCAACAGTAGGGAAAGCATTGGATAGTGTAGGGGTAAAAATTACTATTCCCACTCCAGAGAGTGCAACAGTAGGGAAAGCGTTGGATAGGGGAAGGGTCAAATTTACTATTCCCACTCCAGTGACTGCAACAGTAGGGAAAGCGTTGGATAGCGGTAGGGTAAAAATTACTATTCCCACTCCAGAGAGTGCAACAGTAGGGAAAGCGTTGGATAGCGTAGGGGTAAAAATTACTATTCCCACTCCAGAGAGTGCAACAGTAGGGAAAGGGTTGGATAGCGGGAGGGTCAAATTTACTATTCCCACTCCAGTGAGTGCAACACTAGAGAAAGCGTTGGATAGCGGTAGGGTAAAAATTAATATTCCCACTCCAGAGAATGCAACAGTAGGGAAAGTGTTGGATAGCGGGAGGGTAAAAATTAATATTCACACTTCAGAGAGTGCAATAATAGGGAAAGTATTGGATAGCGTAGGGGTAAAAATTACTATTCCCACTCAAGTAAGTGCAATAGTAGAGAAAATAATAAATGTATAATTTTTTTTAAATTAATTAATTATTAATACAAAAACAAGTATTACAATTAATTACCAATCACACAAGAATTGATTATTTATAAATACCAATAATTTTTTTTAAAATTAATTAACTATTAATAATTAATTAACAAACAATTGTTTTTCAATAACAAACATTAATAAATGCAAATAATACCAATTAATAATTAATTTATAATATATTAATTAAGGATATACACAAATTATTTAAATAATTATTTTTTTCAAATTATATTACTTCCCACCATATTCCCCTATAAACACAATACCCGCTACAAATATTAATTAAATACAATTAACATAATTATAAATTAAACTATTAATACTAATTAATTACCAATTAATACTAATTATTTACCAATTAATAATTAATCAACAACCAATTAATTTGCAATACCAATTAATAATTAACTAATAACAATTAAATTACTTCCCACCCTATTCCCCTATAAACCCACAACCCGCTGCAGAAGTAAAACGCAAAATTAAATTAAAGATATATTAATTAACAATATACACAAATAAATTAATTAATTATTTATTTACAATTATATTACTTGCCACCATATTCCCCTATAAACACACTGCCCGCTACAAATATTAAATGAATACAATTAACATAATTATCAATTAAACAATTAATACAAATTATTTACCAATTAATACTAATTATTTACCAATTAATAATTCATCAACAACCAATTAATTTTCAATACCAATTAATAATTAACTAATGACAATTAAATTACTTCCCACCCTATTCCCCTATAAACCCACAACCCGCTACAGAAGTAAAACGCAAAATTAAATTAAAAATAATTAATAATTCCTATAAATTATTATTTAATAATCTATAATTAAATTACTTCCCACCCTATTCCCCTATAAACCCACAACCCGCTACAGAAGTAAAACGCAAAATTAAATTAAAAATAATTAATAATTCCTATAAATTATTATTTAATGTACTATAATTAAATTACTTCCCACCCTACTCCCCTATAAACCCACAACCCGCTACGGAATTAAATTACAAAAAAATAAAAAAAACATAAAATTCATTAATTTAAAAATATTCTAACATACATTCCAATATTAATACATACTTTTAACACATATACTAACACTTAAAACACTATAAAAAATTCGATATTTTTAACAACTATATTATGACTGTCGATATTACTTACTTCTATATTATTGCAATCGATATTTCTTACCTGTTTTTCGATATTCTTCACCACTATATTTTTGCAAGTCGATATTCTGTCCATTCGATATTAAAAACTCGATATTCTGGCTACTCGATATTTTTTTTTCGATATTATGTCTAGTTACCGACCAATAGATAGTCAATATGTTGCACTAATGCTGTTTTTGTAGGCATTACCAATGACTCTAGATTTTTTTCAAAATCTGATTAAAGATTGAGGATCATCCCGTATACCCTTGTGGAATTCGGTCCCGAACCGGAACGCAAATAAATATTGACTATCTGGATGCAAGAGTATCGAGAAAAATGCTTGACACAAATCAATCACTGAAAACCATTCTGCTTCACATGGCATTAGATACAAAATCACAGATGGATTTGTCACTATTGGACAACAAGGTATCACAATCTGATTGATTTTCCTAAGGTCCTGCACTATTCTGGATTTCCTGTTAGGTTTGTGAATTCCCATGATATGTGAATTGCATTGACTCCCTAATATTTCTTTCAGAATACCTTGTTCAATCAGCATCTCAATCACAGGAGTTACTCCTGCAATTGTTTCAGGACACATTTTGTAAGCTGGTGTTCTAGGGAATTCTACATCTGGTATTGCAGTAACCTGAATTGGAGCTACTCCTTTCAGCAAACCAATATCTTTACCTGAAAAATCCCACACATCCATCAACACCGTATCTTTTGACTTCACTGGCAAATCATTTGCTGTGAATAGAGGATATAAGATATTTATTTCCAGGACTGGTATCAAAATTTGTGTAAATTGGTGTAAATCTTTGAAACAACCAATTTGTACTTTCATAGGTTTTGTCACTGGGGTCCAAATCAATTTGTTCAATACTCCTACAACTTGGATACTTTCTCCCCAGAGGGGTAGGTTAGGGATGTCCACAGTTCTCAAAGTAGCATGGGTAGCACCAGTGTCTACAAGGAACGTAATAGATTTTCTGTCAAGCTCACCATCCACATAAGGACCAATCTAATCTACCTCTAAGCATGCTCCAATCACGCATTCCTCCTCCCCCGTCAGGCTCTGTCATTGTATCTGAATCACTCTCTTCCAACTGCATCAAGTACTGTGAAGACACCTGCACAATTATTTTTAAATACATTTTTATTTATAGATTTTCATACTATAATATCAGTATTACATCATCATTGATTTCACTGTATTACAGAATACATAGCAGCCAATTGATAGTTTCTTTATGGTCAGATATAATATTTAAGCACTGTTGATAGCAGAAATATACAATAAACGCATTAGCATCACATAGAATATCATTGGTCAGAAGATTTATTTAACATATAGGCAGTGAATGGACCCCAAATGTCCCACGGTCTTGAAGCACTTGGTAGTTCTTCCGCGTAACAAGTTGATCATGACAATATGCTATATCTTCCAGCCAATGTGCCGCTTTTGGTGCAGGTCTACCATCCCAGTGCATGGAGACTCTGCGCTTTGCCAATAATAGCGCTGTAGCCACCAATTTTCCATGTGTAGCTTTAAGCAGCAACACATTTCCTAAGAGACATATATTCATGTTACATGCTATATGTTCAACCACCATCTCTGTTAAAGTCAGTGTAACCTTCTCCCAGAAATCAGCCACCTTGAGACAGCACCATGCTAAATGTTGAAAATCGGCATTATCTGCACCACACCTTTTACAACAATGTGAAGCCCTCAGGCCATACTTATAGAGTTGTGCTGGCTTATAGTACATCCGGTGAACGTATATATAATGAATTAGCCTGAGATTTCCATTTGCAGTGCATTGACCTGTTAGCCTACAGCACGCTGCCCATTAATCCTCTGTTAGCGTTTGAGGCAATATAGCATTTCATTTGCCCATGTGGCCTAAACTAACAACTGTCTCATCTATCTGTGATGGTTTATACAATCTAGTAACCAATTTATTCAGAGTTTGCGTAGTATATATAAGTTGTAAAGCCCCTAGAGTTGGCGGTTCATCGGGGAAGCAGGGATATAACGCCCTCACTGCAGCTCGTAGTCTACTGCATATGAATGTCAACATGACAGGCTTAACGTTATCCCCTATAAAAGTCTGGAGATCAATAAAGTTACCGCTAGGATATATATCGCCCATAGTGTGTGCACCTGCACTCTGTAAAGCCTTTAGTGAGCCCGTCTCATTCGTCACAGATATCGCCTTATGGTGCAACAGTGACATGGCCGGTGCATACAGTGGTATCCTCTGAGCACGCTTCCCTAGTTCACTCCAGGCATGTGAAGTACATTGTACCGTATCCACTTCATTCCTTCCAAACACTGTGTGATCATTAACAATCATTGCTTTTAGTGGCAATGGATGGACCACCCAGCCTCCACCGCAACGTGTGGTGTGAATGGTGGTGCGTTTTGCCAATAAAAGGCATATTGCGCTTGCGCACACAAATAATATAAGTACATATTAGGCACTGTGAACCCGCCCAACTCATACGGCAACGTAAATCCCTCCCATTTAACTCGTGGCTATTTGCCTCCTCAGACTAGCGTGATCAGTAGTGTGCGCAGTGTATTAAAGTGATTTCTCAGTACAATGGGTATGGTTAAAAAAAAATATAAAAGCTTCGGTAAGACCACCATTTTAAGCAAAGCCACCCTGTCAGCAAATGTTAATTGTAGCCATATCCATCTAGCAACTTGATCCTCAAGTCGAGAAATCGCAGTGCCATAGTTTGTGCGTCTAACGGTCTGTGGGTCTTTGTGAATCCAAATACCCAGGTACTTAACCGGGTCTGCACTCCATTCTAATGGGTATCCCAGTTCAACCTGTGCTGTGTCTATTGTCCGAGAGATCACTACCGATTTGTTCCAATTAATTCCCAGGCCTGAATGCCATTCAAATCTAATATACTCAAGACACCTGCACATTTGAATTCAATGGATCATTTGTATGAAAACCCACATTCATATTGTACCTTTGTACATGACCATTCACCTTTTGCATAGGCGCTTGTGGCATTCTCTGTCCCTGTCCTCTGCCAACTGACATCTGCGGATTTTGATTTTTTTGATTCATCATCTCATTATTAATTTGCCCTTGTATTATTCCATTTATTCCTGTGTCCATCAACTGCACACCACCTGTATTTGACTGAATGCCTCTACACACGTGTTTCTAATGCCTGAACGTGCCACACCCATGACACAGGAATTTCTTCTTCATTCTCCCCAAAGTAAACTAATCGACCTCTCCCTTGCGGTATCAGATTCAACACAGTATTTGTCACTACACCTCCCATTCCAGTAGTAGTTTGACCATTTCCCTGATAAATTCCAGTAAAATCCATATTCATATTCAGAAACCTTCCTTTCTGTGCTGCTTTCATCTGTGCCAACATTAGTTTCTTTTTTAACTTTTTGTGCCGCAAATCAATATCATCACCACAATATTTCGCATAACGAAGAATTTTATCAACCGAATTGCTTTGCCAACAAATCAAATGCACTTATCTCTGGTCTCAAACCACACACAAAATGATACACAAATGTCCCATATCTTTTTCAGAAACATTTTCAATACCACTATACTGTGTAAATGCCTGCAAAAGCCTTTAATAAAATGCATGAACTGACTCTTTTAATTCCTGAGTAGTCCTGTTTTTTTCATCCAATCTGTTTCTTTTAGTGACATTTTCCCCTTCGAATAGGTGATAACCTGATTATATTTCTTCATGACTTCTTCTGATGGTGCTTCTGTTTTTGGATCGCTTGGATACTCTTCTTTCAACCAATCTATATCAATGTTACAATCAACCCACAAATCAGTCGGCACCACAATATGAAAGAAAGCATCTAAATCTTTCCACAAGACTTTGGAAACCTTAACAAACCTCTCCACTTGTTTATACCATTCTACTGGCTCCTCTCTTAATCTAGGAAAATCATTAGTAAATGATAATATATCCTGCCTAGGCCAAGGAACATGAACAAACCCACCTCCTGGTATTTCTCTCATAGGATATACTGTTGCATTTGTTTCTCCAGATTCGGTCTCCCTTACAGAGTGTTTATCAATTCCTTGATCTGCAAATGCTTTCCTGAAACATTCAAACTCTCCAAATCTTTATCACTGAAATCCAGTTGGTATGTTTTTTGTAGAACTTTAGACTTCTCTATTTCAACTCTATACTTTTGTGCAATCTCAGCAAATTTCTCAAGTGTATTCCTTGCTTTTCGAGTAATATCTATATACATGAAAAGCAATTCTTCATATCGATATTTAGCTAACCCCTTTGGACTATTTGTTCCCAATATCATTTCTTCTATGTCCACTTTTAATTTATTCACATCAATACTTGAATCTCATGGAGAACAAATATTCTGTATATTGCAACAAGGTGCAATCTCCTTTATCAATTCATCCAGCTCTACTGGGGAAGGTCCTAAAGATGAACATGGTCCTGATCTTAGAATCTCTTCACTAACACCACCTGTCTTTGACCCTCCTGAAGACAATGTCATCTACCGCTCCATCTGCAACATTCTTCTTGGTTCTATATATAAACCTCTTTTTGGGGTTTCAACTGGCCTATCTAAATTACGAATCAATGGCTCTATCCCTTTTCCCGTAATAACACTTACTCCATTATCCTCATTCGACCCATTCCTTGTTGTCATTCCCTAATTCCTCACATTCATTCTCTCCGAAACAGTATGATCGCCACTAATTCTTTTATTGTGAACTGCTAAAGTATGGACTTGCGAAACTCTTTGTCCTTCATAGTATAATGGAACAATAGGACCTATAGTTGCGGGGACCGATAAAGCATCTGAATTAATTGAAGTCATTTTTTATGGAAAATCTTTTCTAACGGGAGTCTGATTCTGTACTAATGATTGTTTATCATGAGCCGAATTTACATGCCCTTTGGAGCACTTGGGTGTAACTCAAAAGGTCTTGACTCCACATCATTCTGCTCTTCATGATAAGGTGGAGGTCTATTTAGTAATAGCTCATTCAGGAATTCATTATCTATATCCTCAGCTCCCTCAACAAATAACCCAATTTTTTTTTTATTCAATCCCTCAACATACTTCTTTTTCTCATTTCTTTTCGCTCTTTCACTGGTCTCAGCTACCATGACTGGAAACATTTGTTCTTCCTCAGCAACATCTTTTCTCCATATTTTCTTTTGTGCATCCCATTTTGGTTCAGCATAATGCCTTTTAGAACCAGGATTCCCCAGTTGGCTGAGAAAGGTACCTTAAACCAAGTAGGGACCCTCGCTTCCACCTCGGGGAAAGGAAGGACACCTTCTCAGATAACCCTTGCTCACCCCCTTGGTAGCTTGGCACGAGCAGCCAGGCTTATCTTCAAGGCAAATGTGTAAAGTATTTGCAACCACTCTCCCAGTGACCCAAAGGTAACACCACAAAAGGACTCCACAGGAGTTTCATATAAAACAAGTATAAGTTTATATAAAAAGATATACGATGAGACCACACGATAAAAATCCAACATATGCATATTTGTAATATACCTCCTGGCCAGTTATTAGGTCAGCCAGCTCTAGTAAGTTCTGACGGTATTAATGAGCACTTCTAGGTGATCCTATGCAGTCCTAATGCAAGGCTATGCAGTTTGTAGTGCTAAAATCAGGCACTTAGTAATGTAAAAATAATGCAGTTTGTGATGCAAACGAATGCAATGCGTAATACAACCATCAGGCAGTTCGTTATGCAGAAATAATGCAATGCGTAATGCAACAATCAGGTAGTTCATTCTGCAAACTAATGCAATGCGTAATACAACAATCAGGCAGTTAGTTCTGCAGAAATAATGCAATGCGTAATGCAACAATCAGGTAGTTCGTTCTGTAAATTAATGCAATGCGTAATACAACAATCAGGTAGTTCGTTCTTCAGAAATAATGCAATGCGTAATGCAACAATCAGATAGTTCGTTCTGCAGAAATAATGCAATGCGTAATACAACAATCAGGTAGTTCGTAATGCAGAATTAATGCAATGCGTAATACACTCCAGCAATGATCACGGTGCTTCAGACGGTTTTCCCACCCCTCTTACTGACTCGCTGTCAGTTTCCGTCACCATATGCCCCCAACACAGATCTAGTGTTAACCACAGTGCAGCTCCATGCTCCGGCCCCCGTACTGCCACTCCTTGGCATGTACGGGCCACGACACGAGCTGGGACAGAGACTCGCGCTACCAGAAGGGGAGAGGCCGAGAGCGTCTCTCTCCGAGCCGGCACCCCGTGCCAGGCTCCGACACGCGTTACCTGGGGGGGTGCGACCTCGCTCTCCTCTCTGCCTCTCGCGACTTGGGCCTCTGATGCGACTGGGTTGATTCCTGGGCCTCTGATGCGACTGGGTTGATTCCGGGCTGATGACGATAACGAAGATCTCAGGCTGCAACAGGGCACATGCACACAGCGTCGCTGAGATTCCCTTGAGCCTCGGGTGTGCATGGTCTCAGTACAATCCTCAGAAAGGTCTGAAGCTGCACGAAGCACATGCACACAGCGTCTCTGAGACTCACTTGGACTCCTGGCAGCCCTGATCACAGGGCAATTCTTCCAAGGGTCTCAGGCTGCGAAAAGCACACACACACAGTGTCGCTGAGACACACTTGAACTTCTGGTACCCACGATCACAGGGCTATTCTCCTGAGGGTCTCAGGCTGCTAAAAGCACAGGCACACAGCGTCGCTGAGACACACTTGAACTTCTGGTGTGCACGGTCACAGGGCAATCCTCACGAAGATCTCAGGCTGCACGAAGCACGCGCACACAGTGTCGCGGATACTCGCTTGGACGCTTGGTGCACACAATCACAGGACAAGCCTCACGAAGGGCTCAGGCTGCAAAAAGCACACGCACACAGCGTCACTGAGGCTCGATTGAACTCCAGCTGCCCAAGATCACAGAGCATGGCTTACAAAGGTCTCAGGCTGCAAGAAGCACATGCACACAGCGTAGCTGAGACTCACTTGTACTCCTGGCACCCCCGATCACAGGGCAATTCTTCCGAGGGTCTCAGGCTGCAAAAAGCAAATGCACACAGCGTCGCTAAGACACACTTGAACTTCTGGTGTCCATGATCACAGGGCAACTCTTCCGAGGGTCTCAGGCTGCAAAAAGCACACACACAACATCGCTGAGACACACTTGAACTTCTGGTGTGCACGGTCACAGGGCAATCATCAAGAAGGTCTCAGGTTGCACGAAGCACACGCACACAGCGTCGCTGAGACTCGCTTGGACGCTAGGTGCACACCATCACAGGACAATCCTCACGAAGAGATCAGGCTGCATAAAGCACACACCCACAGTGTCGCTGATACTCGATTAGACTCCAGGTGCCTACGATCACAGGGCACGGCTTACGAAAGTCTCAGGCTGCAAAAAGCACACACACACAGCGTCTCTGAGACACTACTGGAAACCTTTGTGTTCCTGAGTTTCTACAACAGGGAGCCAGCTCACCTCAAGCCCCTGGGGTCAAGTTACTTCAGGACACAGCAGAGCAAAGTCCTTTCTAGAAGGGGGACACAGCACACAGCAACGTCCCTGTAGCCTCTTCCTTGGTTAAAACAACAAACTGCAGGCCAGCCCCAGAACACACAGCAAGGGTTAGACCTTTCCTTCAGTCTCTTCAGCTGTGTCTTCCTTGGCAGAGGTTATTCTTGACCACAAAATAGTGTCAATCCTTTTCAGGCTTGAGCAATCAAATTCCAACGTTTAGGGGTTTCAGCTCTCATAGTTATACCTCTAAATGTCTTTGATGTCTTTGTGTTCAGGGGGGCATTGACCCCTGTCCAAACAAGTTCTGGGTGTTTCCCAGCCAGTAACACCTTCTTCCTTTGATAGTGGGAGTCTGGATCCCTAATCACTCAGCAGGGGATGGAGCCATTGTTTTATGGCTGCAGCCCAGGCCTCTTCACCTCTAGGGGCTACTCTTACCCCCTACACTCCAGATGCAGGTCAGCCTGTTGCTGTCTCTCCTCCTCCCCTGTGTCAAGACATTCCCCAGATCCTATCACTTTCAGATCCAGGCAGTCAATCCACAACCAGGCAGAGACACACAGAAATGTTAGAGCACAAAAACCCAGCCACTTCTAAAAGAGTGGGTTCTAAACACACAATGCAAAAACTACCTTCACAAAAAGATGTGTTATTGAATTGTGAGTTCAGGCATACTAAACTTCACCTCTCCATCTTAAGCCTTTGGAAAGATAGGCTGGAAACATATTACACAGCCTCCCCATTCTATCCTATGGGCAAGATGGCCTTTCAACAGTGAAAAACGAAATGGAGATTATTTCACCGCCAGAAAATGGTACACACCTCAGTAAATGTCCTACCTTTCACATGCACTGCATCCTGCCCAGGGGGGTACCTTGGACCTACCATAGGGGTGTCTGATGTGCATAGAAAGGGAAGGGTAAGGTCTGGCAAGTGGGTGCACTTGTCAGAACAACATAGCAGTTTACCAAACTGTGCGCAGGCACTGCAGTGGCAGGCCTGAGTTCTCTCTTTAAGGCTACTTTTGTGGGTGGCACAATCAGTGCCGCAGGCTCACTAGTAGCATTTGCATTACTAGCCCTGGCACACATAGTGCACTTTACTAGGGACTTTACTAGTAAGTCAAACATACCAATCATGGACAACCGATTACCACTATACTTTACACAGGGAGCACTTGCACTTTGACACTGGTCAGCAGTGGCAAAGTGCCCAAAGCATCTAAGTTAGCAACACCATGTCAGAAAAAAGGTCTAGGGGGAAAGCAAAATGTTTAGGGAATTCAGCCAAAAAGGGCCAAGTCCATCAATGACGCACAGTATTTCTGTACCTACTCTGATGCTTTTCTTTCTCCTTTTATACGCCTCATGTTCCCACTCTTACAGAGCTTCATATTGTATAGGTCTAGGATTTGGGCTCAAGCTATTCATTTGATTCCTTAAATTTTCTAAAATTCTAATATTAAAAGTCCCATATTCTAGAAATGCTAAGCTACCATCTCGCTCAGTATATTTCATCCAGTTCTCCAACCACATACACGTGTGACATCCCCTTTATAATGACATAAATGAAGCAGGGGTACCTTCCGGAGCCACAGGAACTCTAATCGGTATCAATTCATCTTTATGAAACAATGTATTCAACAATTTGAAAAACTTAATTATTTCCCCACCCTAAAGTCAAACCTTTATAAAGAAAAACAATCTTTGAAATATGATTCTCTACCACCAATCAGAACCAATCACGCTGACAAATACCAGCGCGACTTCCCATCAACCGACCAATACTAGCGCGACACCTATGACGATTTCTCATAAACTGATCAATACCAGCGCGGTACCTGTGACATCAGTTTAACTCCTGCTACTGACCCTCCCTTTACAAAACCATCGGCGTCTTTACCAAGTCTTTAACAAAACAAACAACGTAAAACAACCTTGTCTGCTCAACTAAATAAAACAAGAGAACCACACAATCTGAGAATTTGTTTTGTCTATAGCATAATTTCAACTAGCGCAATTTCACCCTCACTTAAATGAAAACTCTTCAAGATCTCCTCAAATGCGCTCTTTTGAAGAAAACTCAAGAATATCCACTTTTCACACTTAAAGATTCTCTAATGCTAGCACTGGCAAGACCTTTTGCGGAGCACTTCTTCCACAGCAGACAAAACACGCTCAGTGTATGCCAAACGAAGACCGCCCTTAAGCTTTATCCCGGGATCTTAGGCCACGACAGACCTGTTCACTTCCATTAAGGTCAACGACGGAATACAACATGTAACACAAAGGAACACATTTTCTATAGTCAGTCAACGTCTTTTAACTCCGCCTCTTCATTACCTAGTATTTTTAGTCAAAATAAGCATCTGATTACGCTACCAGAAAACTGATCCTGCGGAAGCATCTGTGAAATTGCTGGGCTCAGGCATGAGCTACCCACCACACCATAAACTCAATCCACCGCAACACTATTCACAAAAGCATAGAGTTGGGCCCATAGAAACTCTACAATAAATCACAACCATAAGGTCCTCCGTAAGATCTTTGTAAGAGTTAAAAGTGACTCAGATAATAAGAGACGGAAAGCCACTCCTTCATGACGACCTGTAATAAAGAAGTGCCCATCCAATAACAATATTCACACAATATCAATAATATCATCATCAATAAGTAAGGACAAAGACTATGAATAGCCTTCAAAAAACCTTTGTCTAAACTTCAAGATGAATGTTCAGAGCACAATAATACAATAGAATCATTTAATATCTGTAATTCATTTGTATACAGGTAAAATCACAATATATCACAGCTTAGAGCAAAGTACATCATCAAATAACATAATTTGTGAGGAAAGAGAGAGAGAGAGAGAAAACACATTACAAACACAATATGCAATTCAGAATCATACAAACCAAGAATTGGTTGTGGATTATTCAGAACCAGGTCACAAGATAATCCTGAAAAAATGCTAGAGTACAGTGTACAATAGCCGGAGTCATTTAGTTCTTCAGCTGAAAAGATTCAACATACTTGATTTCACCAGCCGGTAAAGTATGGAAGTAATCAGGAGAGTTCAGTTCAGGGAAATCAGATTTCAAACTGACAGCATATCAAGCTCCGGATTTGCAAGGAAAATAGCCACACATGTTATTTTTCCATGGGGCAATTATACCTTCAGACGTTGTCAGTTTTTGCCCACAAAATAACTTTTTCACAGCTTGTATGATTTCCATTGGTCAAAGTCCATGGTGCCACCGCGGTGTGATCGTTTTCTGACCCAAATCATCCGTAACCATACGTAATACCTTTTTTCAGTGTTCACTCTTCTCTAAGAATGTTCAATATGATTTCCCTTTGGAAATTGGAAAATACATTTGCAGCCTAGCATATCCACTCTGCACGCTTTCCTCTAAACTTGCAACAAAGTTGTTACAGTTTTCTAGTCACAGATAAAAAGGTTTATTATTAAAACTCCAGGAAAAAAACGTCAGCAATAATATTCATAGCTATAATGCAATCTGGTCACCATTTTCTGTTTTTTCAGAAGAAAATAATAAAAACTAAATACATTTTCAAGTTTCGATGCCTACATGGAAATCTACTAAATGATAATTTTCCTAATGAATAAACACACTATTATTGAAAACATTTAGAGAAATAAAGAATGCATAAGAAACGATATAAGATTCATCATTTTCATTATATTTATAAGCATAGTCTAATTACGATTCATTAAAATGTAAGCAAACACTTTCTTTTTAAAATTGCATGTCAGAGAAAATATGATCAAGAATCTTTTACTTAAACATTTTTATAATCATAATTTGCTAAGCTACAAAGTGCATTATTACTTTTCACATCATTATCATAGTACATTATTAGTAAGTTTCTCTCTCTGTTGTGATTGACTCAATTTCAAACCAGTCTATCACACCACTGCATGCTTTTACGAGGCAGTTTTAAACCTCCATGTGTTTTCACAAGACTCTCTTTAGTCATATTTATTAAGTAGGTATTGGTATCACATCCAATGAGCAGATTTGATAGAGCAAGATCATTTTAAATAATCACGCTCCATCAATAGCAACATAAGAGAGTATACAAGATAAATAATGAAAGCATTGAAGAAGAGATTCTGCAAATGCTGGAGCAGCTGTCTTCTGATGTTCACCTTTAAAGCTTGGTTCACAGTATTAATTATGAAAGTGAAGTGAGATCCACTTTAGATGCACTTGACATGTCACAAGATAGGGGTGGGGATGCCTTCTCCAGACAGTGGAAAAGTGTTGCCTTCAATTCTGTGGCTGGGAAGTGGAGGCCCAGACTTGGAAGTGAATAGGATGTAGGGCTACTTTAAGCCATTTATTTAACTTTGTTGGCAAGGGTGTGCTGAATAGGTTCCTCCTGAGCACTGCTTTTTGGCAGATGATAGGAGACAGTGGTGGGACATCAGTTTCATGTTGAAAGCGAGGAAGTTTCTAAGCCAGCCCTGCATTGGGGCATATCATCAAGTAGCAGCAATAATTATCGCTGGCCGCATGTAGCGTGAACATTTCTATCGCCGGATTCTATCGCCCGGTTAGCGCACTATTAACAACGCGCATCATCGAGGTGATAGAAATCGCGGCAATAGTGGTGAAGAGGCAATATCGTTGGATTTCCAGCGATAAAAACAGCGATAGGGAAAACATTGTTGATAGGGAGATGTGGACTTGGCTTCACAATCCACCTTCCATGATACATATAGGTAAGTCAGAAAATTAGCAGGTGTTAGAAATCTTAACTTTTTATGTCGCTAGGCGGGTTAGCGATATTGTTGTTGACAGTAAGGAGCTGTGTTAGCGACTATTTTTGCTGAATTCCAGTTGGGAACGCCTACTTTGCATCTCATTAGCGATGAGATGCAAGGCGTTAGGGAAATGGGTGAAAATACAAGGAAACACACGCTAAAGCCTGTTAGCGTGTCCTTGTTGATACCGCGTTACAATTATCGCCGCTTTCCGGACGAAAACGGCCGCTAAAGCGGCGATAATTGTCTTGATGATATGCCCCACTATCTGTTCCTAATTGCTCCTTCGGAAAGGTTAATGACCAACAGTTTCAGAGATCTCACAATTGACTGTGTCCATATTAGAGAAGGACATTTCAAAAGAACCAATCCCATATCCGTTGACATTTACATTCTAATGTCTCAGCAGCTCTAACTGAGGATTACATTTTCCCGGAACTGATAACATAAGTGTCATTAAAATTGGGCTGTGATAGGAAAGGCATTTCAAGTGTCCTGGAATCAATGGCAAAAAAAACAAAGTGCTGTACAAGGATTTGAAGCACAATGAAGTGCAAAAACGAAAAAGAAAAGGCACTAGAAATATGTAAGGGTGAGCATAACTCTTGTAATTCCGTGTAGCATAATCACGAGGAATTATCTAAAAATTCCATGAGAATATGCAGAATTACACAAGAGGAGTAATTATCAGCAGCGGTCGGTAATAGGAGTAACTGCAGGGCGGTGACGTGGGGAAGGGGAGGGGCAGGGTGGGGGGTAGTAAATTATGGATTACGGAGGTTTACAGGTAAGTTAACATATAAATTAATAAAATGAATTTTGTTGCGTGCACTGCATCCCCAAATGCGATGCAGTGCACGCAACGAAATTCTTTTTATTAATTTATATGTAAACTTACCTGTAAACCTCCGTAATCCATAGTTTACTACCCCCCACCCTGCCCCTCCCCCTGCAGTTACTCCTACTACCGACCGCGGCTGGTAATTATGTGTTTAGCGTTGTATCTTAGCAGGAGAATGCCCCAGTCACATTCATTTTGGATGCAAAGGGGCATTTTTACACTAAGAAATAGCACTAGACACAAAAGAACACATTTTCTAGATGTGCGTTAGGGGTAGGATTTCCCCCCAACTTGCTCCCAGCATTTAGTGCTATTTTCATGGTGCAAAATGCATCCTTGCATCCTTGCACCTAAAATGGATGTGAGGTTGTATTTTGTGCTAAGTAATAGTGCTAAAACAGAACACAAATAGCGAGCGTGAGCGGCTGCTCATGCACGCTAAATGTACCTTTGTGCTAGGGTGTTTTCCCGCAAATTAGGCATGAAGGAATAATCGCGTAATTATCAGTAATTCTGGGTCAAAGAGTAACGTAAAATTACAGAAACTACACCAATTACTCCGGCGCAAATGAAATTACGCCCGGTGCCTAGAAATATGTGTTACGCATTGCATTTGCATTATGCATTATTCCTTCTGCTCCATTTAGCAATCTCTTCAGATCCCTTATCTCACTCTACCCATAGCAATCTTTATATCCCCCAATGTTGTGATCAATTCTACTGAATTAATGGGCGACTGCACTTAGAAAAGTATTCACCTCTGACTTACATTCGGCCTTAATTCATCCAGCCCACATCCTCATAGAGCCTGGCCCAGCCACTCCTGCCCTGAAAGCACCAGGGCTCTTTAAATAGTTGCCCTGGCCATGCAGGCTACTCCTTATCACACACCCTTGCTTTATTTTTGGTCAGTTACAACAGAATTTTTCTCTGTACTGGAGTTTCAAGTCCAGGAATTAATATGTCTGCTAAGAAAGTGTATGGCTCAAAAGTGTCAATGGTAGATCGAATGCACGTTTGGAATACGGTCACCCACAAAATAATTATCTGCCGTCAGTCCTATAACAGTATTGCGGTATTGTTCCTTGCGATACTGGGAAAGGCCCTTGCCGTCAGCTGTCAAATGCAACAGACGCTCCAGCCACTAAAGCCAAGGCACGGGGTGGGTAGAAGGATGAGGGTCAGAGATGCTAGCTCTCACCTGAGCAGGGGGGCCGGCACGGCTCGTAGGTGGGGAGGCAGGTGTGCGGGAGGGGGGTGGTTCGGCCACAGGCTCCACCAAAATAATAATAATGAATACAAATAAATAAAACTTACCTTGCCGCCGCCACCGCCGGGTCCCTTGTCTTCTCTCCTGCTCGCCTGTGTCCGGCTCCAGGTCAGAACAGGAAGTAGGCAGCCAGGCTCCCACCCCTAACCCAATCACAACACTCCAATGGAGCGTTGTGGCTCTCAGCCTGGGGCTGGAGGGGTGGGCATGTTCTCCACGCAGGCCGCAATTCCGCCTGCATGGAAAAGTGGAAAGTGCGCATGACTGGTTTGGGTGGCCCTAGAGGGCTGACCAAACAGTAACTGTGCACTCAGGAGTGGGCAAACCACTCCTCGCCTGCCCTGCTCCGTAAGCAGAGCAGCCCGCCCACCCACTTGCAAAAAAACCATAAAATGGTAATAACTAAAAGTTGTCACCATTTTATGTTTCTGCTTCTCGCACTGCGAGAAAGCAGTGGGGCGAAGCTCCTCTGCCATAGCGGAGGAGCCGCCACTGCAACTGAGGTCTGGGAGGGGACAGCATTCTCTATACCATGCCCTGCTGCTCTTTTGTGCTTTGTACATTCAACTTAAACCTGCTAACAGCACAAAAAGTACACCCAGATTAAGAAAGCAATTCGATGCCTTACTAATGATAGGCAACACTACTCAACAACAATTAAACATAGAACAGCTACCTCCATCCATAACTGAGTGATCCCTCTCATATGCTTTAAATAGCTATTCATACTAAAGATTCACAATTTTCTAAGCACTGGCAGTTTGAATATTTTGCCAGTTTGAATATTTTGCTTTCTGCAAATGATTAAACGGTTGAGACTCAATTTTTACTTGTCAATCCACATCTTGAGAATGTAACAATTTAGGGTTAGTTGTAGAATTCTCAAAATTGACTGGAATAGCTCAAGAGAACATGTTTACAAATGAGCTCACCCCACTACAGATTTGTATTATTATATATAGGCTATGTTTATATATAGGCCATAGATTGAAATCTTATATTTTTATTCTTTTACAGTAAAAGCTACTACTCTGCGTTGACACTGAGCACATTTTATTTTTCAATACCATGAGAAAAAAACACCTTGTTGCTTGTGGTAGGGTTGCCAGATGGCTCCATATCAGCAGAATGCAACTTGTTCAGTAGGAGTGAGCCTAACAACGTTTTTCATAGTGTAATGCATTGTGAAGATGATGATAATTTTTACTTTTTGCCAAGTTTGTGAAGTTTACTGTTTTTTTCTTCACTGAAGTTGGTTTTATTGATTTATTATGTTTTAATGAGTTAATTGTAATGCTAACAGAAATATGTCACAGCCCAACATGTCGCATCGGTTCCGATGTTTGATTCTCCCATTTGCAAGAAATCATATGTGTTGAATAAATTAAGCAATGTTATTGTTCTACAATTTTACACTTTGCAGGTATTTTTTATTGTTGTAGGATGAAATATCACTGACAAAAATATTGTTGGTTTAATATTTCCCAAAAATATCCAGGACACAAATAAAGACTTTCCATACTTGGTTTGTAAAATCACATATATCAACTACAAAAATATATAAGACCACAATATCATTATAAAATTATGAAGTATATTAAATTTTAACTATTACACATTATATTGTATACTACATTTTAGAAATATAATTATTGTAGGAGAGTAAGATCGGCTTCTTATGGTTACCCCCACTTTTTTGCTGATGTTTCACTGTTTTGTCGACTTTAGTCTGGCTGGGGCCCTGCTATTCAGTACCCCAGCCTAGCTGCTTCCTCTCTAAATTGATTCCTAGTACCTTAGGTACACCACAGATTGGATTCTGGGGTGCCCTTATAAGTCCCTAGTATATGGTATACTATGTACCCAGGGCATAAGTATCCCAGAAGCCTCCCAGGGGAACCAGCTTGTATTATGCCGCCCCTGGGAAGCCCTCCAAAATGACACCAGAGGTCTGCTACTGCAGCCTGGGTAAGGTGGTACATGCACCACTTACTGAGATATAGATTCACTATATCTCACCCTATCACTGCACATATAAACCTATCAGTCACCCCTATGGCAGGTCTTATCAATCCTGAAGGCAGGGTGCTTGGTTTTGTTGTCGAGAGGGTGCCCATGCATGAGCAGAGCCCCTCTGCAGCCTTCGGAATCTTTTCCCCGGGGTTGTTTGTGATGCAGTCTGACCATATACTCTTAAGTGCATTATAACCAAACAGTAAATGCTAACTTTGGACTGACTGCACAGAAACATGTTGTGTTTGGTGTCAAACACCTTGGAATCATACCCCCACACCAGTAACTGGTGTGGTAGTATGATCCTACCCTTCTAGAGGGAGAGACATGACAGCACCGGTATACCCGGCACCAACTAACAGAGACCTGGCATCACAAAATGGATGCTGCCAGCCACAGACACAAGTCTGGCCTCCTGCTGCTGCAGGCCAACCCAGCAGGGGAGGCCTGGACAATAGGTTTCCTGTCACAGGGAGGCTTTACCACCTCCCAGACATGCCTTGTGGATTGGAGCTGGGTGGGTGCACTCTAAGAGTGCTTTGAAGTCCTGCACTGGGGGCACATTTGGTGTCCCTGTGCTTGGGCCAGTTCAACCCGGCTGCAGGGGCTACCAGCCCCTGCTCTGGTGTGAAACTGGACAAAGGAAATGGGTGTAGCCACCCCTCTTGCCAAACCCTTCCATAGGTGGGTCCCCAGAGTTAGTCCAACCCCTTCCTTGAAGAAGGAACCCCTGAGTACAGGACTTTAGATTACACCTCGACAAAACTCTGATACAGAAATCCCGGGACTCCCGGAACTTCGACAATCTACACGACTAGATGACTGGAGAATCTCCCTTGGAGTAAATAATTTACTTCCCTGCTTGGCAGGCACCAAAGACGCATCTGTCTGGTCTGCATCTCCAAAGCTCCCTCCGGACGCTGAAGACTTTGCAACACAGGAGGTGGGTTCCCAGACTTCCCTGAGACTGACCCAAGCCCCCAGCAAAGCTGAGACCCGTAGCCCTCGTGGGTACTGTGGAACCGGAACCCCTGGACACCGTAGACATTTGCAAGTGCATCAGCTTCTCGACGTCCTTTGAGGCTGTGCATTGGGTTACTTGTAGCCCAGACCACGACCACCTTTTTCACCGAAGATTGCTGGCCTACTCCACGAGTGTTCCGTGAGCCCGCCCTTTGTGTTTTCACTCGAGGCTCCTTGCGATCCCTGGTCCGTTGACTTGTGGGTCCCTGTGAAGGCAACTCTTACTTTAATAAGGCTTCCCTGGTTGCTCCAGTAGGTAGTTATAGATAGGACCTCGTTTCTATTCAAAAAGTGTTTTTTGTTTTGCCAATAACTTTGGCGTCGTTTGATGAATCTTCGCGAAATTTTCAAAACTAATGGCCCGCTCCGGTCAGCTCCTGTCTTGAAAGTTTTGGGGTGATTCGTCAAGCAGGGGCCGAGAAAAAAAGGGGGGTCCCAAAACACGTTTTCCCCATGTTAATTTCCATAGGAATTTTAGACAAAGCTACAGCCCGAACTGCTGAACAGAATTACACCAAATTTGGCAAACAGGTAGGTCTTGGTCCAGAAAGCGACTTTTTTTGTAAATGGTGTAAATCCGTTCAGTAGTTCTTGAGAAATTAAAAAAAGAAAAATATCGATATCTGAGCACCGAGGAGGAGTCGCGACTCCTCCCAGGCACGAGCTTCACTGTGATTGGCTGCCAACCCTGCAAACTAGGAAGTGTTGGCAGCCATCTTGTGACTCGATAACCGAGTCACAAGAAAAGAGTAAATAAAAAGGTGAAAAATAAGAAAAGGGGGCAGGGTACAAACACCCTGACCCCCCTAGGCCTGCTCAGATCCCCCCTAGGCCTGCTAAAATCGTCCGAATTCGCGCTGGGGTCGCGTATCCGGCTGAGAAAATAAAAAAAAACGAAGCACGTTCTCCCGCGCTTCATTGTATTTAAGCCCCCGGGTGGGCCAGGTCCCGGGGGCATGCCTAACTATACTGCGGGGGCCACCCGCTGCCCTGGGGACCCCTACCTCCCTGGGGCTTCATTTATGATGTGCGGGGTCACACGGGCCCCCCGCAGCCCAGGGGACTGCCAACTCCCCAGAGCTTTCTTCAAATTAGGGAGGGGGTCCTCATGGGCCCCCTCAAGCCCCGGGGACCACCACCTACCGGGGCATTGATCATAATAATATGGTGGTCCGTTACGGCCCCCCGGCCCCAGGGACCACCACCCTCCCCGGAGCTATGTAAATGAAGGGAGGGGGGCCGTACAGCCCCCCTCCTGGGCCCTTGATGGCCCTGGGGGACCGCCACCCCACAGGGCCGGCTCTTGCAATGTCCCAGGGTGCCCAACCCCGAGGCACTGCTGTTTGCTATGGCAGGGCGGGAGCACGCCTCCCGCCCTGCCTTAGTAAACACTGCTTTGGTTTTTGGAAGCAAGAGCAGGAAGCCTGCTCTCCCTTCCAAAAACCAAAGCAAATTAATTTTGCACAAGGGGATCTGCATGTCAGCAGCTCCCCTTGTGCAAAAGCAATGCCGGCTCCCGCAGGAGGCGGGGAGCCGGCGGAACTGCAGGGGCATTGGGGCTCCCCCCACAGTCCCCATCACAGAGGCCAGGCCCCGGAGGATTGGGTCCCCGGGGCCAGAAGTGGGCCAGAGGACCTCAGAACACAGGTGGAGTTCATCCCCCGACCAGCATTGCAGCAAGAGGTGTGTTTGCAGAGTGGTGTAAAAAAGGGGCGTGGCCTCAGACCACCTCTCTGGAATCCAGCTGTGTGGCGCTTACTGGAGGTACCTGGTGTGCTAGTTGGCCCCCAGGGACCATCAGTATTCAAGAGGTCTTAATCCCCCAACTTATAACGAGCCAGGGGGCGTGTTTGCAGAGTGGTGGAGAAAGGGTGCGTGGCCTTTTCCACCTCTCTGCAATCCCACTGTGTGGGGTTTACTTGAGGTAAGAGGTAGGCTAGTTGGCCCCTAAAGGGCCCCCAGCAGCGAAGGGGACTTCAATCCCATCCAAGAGCATGCCAGGGAGCGCGTTTGTAGAGTAGTGGGCAAAGGGGGCGTGGCCTGCTCTTCAAACTTAGCAATGCTGCTGTGTGGGACTTACTGAAGGTAATAGGAGGGGTAGTTGGCCTTGGGGGCCAACTACCCCTCTTGTTACTTCCAATAAGTCCCGCACAGTGGGATTGCTAAGACGTCTTCGGAGGTCATGCCACCCTTTCTCCACCATTATGCAAAAGCGCCTCCTGGCAGGCTACGGGATGGGGGATGAAGTCCAATTTACTCCTGAGGGACCTTGGGGGCCAAGCAGCCCTACTGGTACCTCCAGTATGCCCTACGCACCGGAATTCCTGAGCGCTGGTCGGAGGCCTTGCACTCTTTCTCCACCACTCTGCAAACGTTTCGCGTTTGCGAGAATTAGAACTATTGGCGTTGTAAATGCAAACGTTTTTTACTAATGTTTTTGGGAGTGGAGTGGATGTACGTTGTGTGTAGTGGAATTATGTGGTATGTTGTGTAGTGAAATTATATGGATAGAAAGTATGTGGTATTTAGTGTATAGGCATTATGTAGTGTGGCATTATGTGTTATGGAGAGTAATTATGTGGTATGGTAGTCGGGGTTGTGGAGTGGTAACTTCAGGTTTAGTCATCCTCGTTTCCATAGAAGCTCAACTAACTAACTCAAACTCAAAAAAAGATGGAGTCACTGAGGAGCACTTGTGGACCTAGTTAGAGGTATGAGCAGGGCCACTGGAATTATGTGACTGTTTGGCTGTACAGACTTTCGCACAATTATACATTTTCTGCATTAGTCACATAATTCATCATCTGCACCCTAATCTGTAGATTTGAACAAAAAAAGCCTTGTTTCTAGCTGAAACGGGTCAAACGTTACCAAAAATGCAGCGACAAGTGTTACAGCGTGGTGAAAGGCCCTTTGCAAACCTAGAATGGTCATCTGTTACTTATTGCTAAATGTGGGTGTTAAATTGGTACTAATGGTGTGCAAGCCACTCTTGCTTCCCTCTGCGCCTCTCTTGCCTCTTTCTGCATTTCTGTTGCTTCTTTCTGCACGTTTGTTTCTTTTTCTGCACTTCTCTTGACCTCATTCTGTAAATCTCTTGTACTTTCTGCACCTCTCTTCCCTCTTTCTGCACGTCTGTTGCCACTTTCTGTACCTCATTTGCTTCTTTCTGCTCCCCTGTTGTCTCTTTCTGTGCCCGCCTTCCCTCTTCCTGTACCTTTCCTGCCTGTTTTTGCACCTCACTTGCCTCTTTCTTCACCTTTCTTGATTCTTTCTACACCTCTGTTGCTTCTTTCAGCAATTCTCTTGCCTCTTTGTGCAATTCTCTTGCCTGTTTCTGCACCTCTCTTGCCTCTTTTTGCACCTCTGTTGGCTCTTTCTGCACCTCACTTGCTCCTTTCTACACTTCTCTTGCCTCTTTCTGCACCCTTGTTGCTTCATTCTGCACTTTCCATGCTTCTTTCTGCACCTTTCTTGCTTCTTTCTGCACCCCTGTTGTCTCTTTATGTACCTCTTTTGCCTCTTTCTGCACTTTTCTTGCCTTTTTCTGCACCTCTCTTCCCTCTTTCTGCATGTCTGTTGCCTCTTTCTGCCCCTCATTTGCTTCTTTCGGCACCCCTGCTGTCTCTTTCTGCACTTGTCTTCCCTCTTTCTGTACCTTTTCCTGCCTGTTTTTGCATCTCACTTGCCGCTTACTGCACTTTTCTTGCTTCTTTCTACACCGCTGTTGCTTATTTCAGCAATTCTCTTGCCTCTTTGTGCACTTCGCTTGCCTGGTTCTGCACCTCACTTGCCTCTTTTTTGTACCTCTGTTGGCTCTTTCAGCACCTCACTTGCTCCTTTCTACACTTCTCTTGCCTTTTTCTGTACCCCTGTTGCTTCATTCTGCACTTTCAATGCTTCTTTCTGCACCTGTCTTGCTTCTTGCTGCACCCCTGTTGTCTCTTTATGTACCTCTGTTGCCTTTTTCAGCACTTTACTTGCCTTTTTCTGCACCTCTCTTCACGCTTTCTGCACGTCTTTTGCCTCTTTCTGCACCTCATTTGCTTCTTTCTGCACCCCTAATAATAATGATAATAGGCACATTCATAAAGCGCCTGGTTACACTCGGCCAGTGTGTCCCCGCACTGCGGTGCAAACTGCCCTGATTGCTACACCCTAACCTAGCCAGTCCTGACTATCCCTCGGGGAAGAGATGCGTTTTCAAATTTTTCCTGAAAGCGCCCTTCCAAGGCCTTTCCCCTAGAGGCTCACGGAGAGTTTGTTCCATTGCTGTGCAGCCAAAAAACGAAAAGAGTGCCCACCCGTCCTTGCTCTCTTAATAGCGGGAACGCACACCAGGCCCGTCCCTCCTGATCTAAGTTGGCGTGTTGGGACATAAGGGGTGAGTAGATCAGACAAATAGGATGGAGCCGTCCCCTGTAGTGGCAGACGCACAGTGCCTTGAACAAGACTCTCTCTCTTATCGGCAGCCAATGGAGGGAAGCTAGCGCCACCTTCGAGGGGGCCCTCCTCGGGCGCATAAGAACCAAATGAGCTGCTGCGTTCTTCACACCCTGGAGTCTTTGCATACATTTAGCCGTTGCACCCAGGTACAGAATATTGCCATAATCAAGGCGCGATGTCACCAGGGCATGAACCATGGTCTTCCTGGCTGCAGCAGGCAGCATTTCCAGGGTTTTACGAAGGCCCCTCAGGACTCCAAAACAGGCGCCTGCCACCCACCTGTTATGGTACTCAAAGGAGAGCTTTGTGTCCAGCCACACCCCCAGGTTCTTTGCCTGAGCGCAGGGCGTGGGGTGGATTCCATGCTCTGGGGCCACCAAGCCGATGACCACACCGACGGGGCTCTCCCCACCACAAGCACCTCGGTCTTATCGCCATTCAATTTCAGGCAGTTGTTAGCAATCCATGATGCCAGCTCTTGCAAGCATGCCATGAATTTGGAGGCTGCCGTATCCTGTGCCTGTGTCAGGGAGACCACCAATTGAGTGCCATCGGCATAGGACACGACCCTGATCCCAAATCCGTCAGCAATCTCTGCTAATGGAGCCACATAAAGATTGAACAGGTTCGGGCTCAGTGTCGATCCCTGTGGCACCCCCTGTTTCTGTTTGATGACTTTAGAATAGTGGGAGCCCTCTTGTCTCTTTCTGCACTCGTCTTCCCTCTTTCTGTACCTTTCCTGCCTGTTTTGGCATCTCACTTGCCTCTTTGTGCACTTTTCTTGCTTCTTTCTACACTTCTGTTGCTTCTTTCAACAATTCTCTTGCCTCTTTGTGCACTTCTCTTGCCTGTTTCAGCACCTGTCTTGCCTCTTTTTGCACCTTTGTTGGCTCTTTCGTCACCTCACTCGCTCCTTTCTTCACTTCTATTGCCTCTTTCTGCACCCCTGTTGCTTCATTATGCACGTTCAATGCTTCTTTCTGCACTTTCCTTGCCTTTTTCTGCACCTCTCTTCCCTCTTTCTGCACATCTGTTGCCTTTTTTTGCACCTCATTTGCTTCTTTCTGCACACCTGTTGTCTTTTTCTGCACTCATCTTCCCTCTTTCTGCACCTCACTTGATCCTTTCAACACTTTTTTGCCTCTTTCTGCACCCCTGTTGCTTCATTCTGCATTTTCCATTCTTCCTTCTTCACCTGTCTTGCTTCTTTCTGCACCCCTGTTGTCTCTTTATGTCCCTCTTTTGCCTCTTTCTGCACTTGTCTTGCCTTTTTCTGCAGTTCTCTTGCCTCTTTCTGCACGTCTGTTGCCTCTTTCTGCCCCTCATTAGCTTCTTTCTGCACCTGTTGTCTCTTTCTGCACTCGTCTTCCCTCTTTCTGTGCCTTTCCTGCCTGTTTTTGCATCTCACTACTTGCCTCTTTCTGCACTTTTCTTGCTTCTTTCTACACCTCTGTTGCTTCTTTCAGCAATTTTCTTGCCTCTTTCTGCACTTCTCTTGCCTGCTCTGCACCTCGCTTGCCTCTTTCTGCACCCCTGTTGCTTCATTCTGCACTTTCAATGCTTCTTCCTGCACTTTCCTTGCCTTTTTCTGCACCTCTCTCCTATCTTTCTGCACATCTGTTGCCTCTTTTTTGCACCTCATTTGTTTATTTCTGCACCCCTGTTGTCTCTTTCTGCACTTGTCTTCCCTCTTTCTGTACGTTTCCTGCCTGTTTTTCACCTCCCTTGCTTCATTCTGCACTTCTCTTGCTTCTTTCTACACCTCTGTTGCTTCTTTCAGCAATTTTCTTACCTCTTTGTACACTAATTTTGCATGCTTCTGCACCTCTCTAGCCTCGTTGTGCACCTCTGCTGGCTCTTTCTGCACCTCACTTGCTCCTTTCTACACTTCTCTTGCCTCTTTCTGCACCCCTGTTGCTTCATTCTGCACTTTCCATGCTTCTTTCTGCACCGGTCTTGCTTTTTTCTGCACCCCTGTTGTCTCATTATGTATCTCTTTTGCCTCTTTCTGCACTTTTCTTGCTTTTTTCTGCACCCCTGTTGCGTCATTCTGCACTTTGTATGCTTCTTTCTGCATCGGTCTTGCTTCTTTCTGCAACCCTGTTGTCTCTTTCTGCACTTGTCTTCCCTCTTTATGTACCTCTCTTGCCTCTTTCTGCACCACCGTTGCTTCTTTCTGCACTTCTCTTGCCTCTTTCTGCACCCCTGTTGCGTCATTCTGCACTTTGTATGCTTCTTTCTGCATCGGTCTTGCTTCTTTCTGCAACCCTGTTGTCTCTTTCTGCACTTGTCTTCCCTCTTTATGTACCTTTCTTGCCTGTTTATGCATCTCATTTGCCTCTTTCTGCACTTTCCTTGCTTCTTTCCTTCTACACCTCTGTTGCTTGTTTCTGCACCCGTCTTCCCTCTTTGTGAAACTCTTTAGCCTCTTTCTACACCTCTCTTCCCTCTTTCTGTACCACTCTTGCCTCTTATTGTACCTCTGTTGCTTCTTTCTGCACTTCTCTTGATTGTTTCTGTACCCTTCCTGCCTCTTTCAGCACCTCTGTTGCTTCTTTCTGCACTCCTTGTGCCACCTTTTGCACCTCTGATGCTTCTTTCTGCACTTCTCTTGGCTCTTTCTGCACTGCTCTCGCCTCTTTCTGTATCCCTATTGCCTCTTTGAGCACCTCTTTTGCTTCTTTCTGCACTTCTGTCTCCTCTTTCTGTACCTCTCCTGCCTCTTTGTGCACATCTGATGCTTCTCTGTGCACTTCTATTGCCTCTTTCTGCACCTCTCTTGCTTCTTTCTGCAGCTGACTTGCCTCTTTCAGCACCTCTGTTGCTTTTTTCTGCACCTCTCTTGACTCTTTCATCACATCTGTTACTTCTTTCTGCACTTCTCTTCCTTCTTTCTGCATCTCTCTTGCTACTTTCTGCACCTCACTTGCCTCTTTCAGCCCCTCTGTTGCTTCTTTCTGCACCCCTGTTCCCTCTTTCTGCACCTTTCATGCCTGTTTCTGCATCTCTCTTGCCTGTTTCTGTACCTCTGTTGCCTCTTTCTGCACTTTTATTGCCTCTTTCTGCACCCCTTTTGCCTGTTTCTGCTCCTCTGCTGCTTCTTTCTGCTCCCTCTTTTTTCTTCCTGCACCACTCTTACAGCTATCTGTACCCCTGTTCCCTCTTTCTGCACCTTTCCTGCCTGTTTCTGTATCTCTCTTGCCTCTTTCTGTATCTCTGTTGCCTCTTTCTGCACTTATCTTGCTCTTTCTGCACCCTTTGCGCCTCTTTCAGCACCTCTGTTACTTCTTTCTGCACTTCTCTTCCTTCTTTCTGCACCCCTCCTGCCTCTTTCTGTACCTCTCTTGCCTCTTTGTGCACCCTCCTACCTTTTTCTGCACCCCTCTTGCCTCTCTCTCCACCCCTCTTCCCTCTTTCTGCACCTCTGTTGGTTCTTTATGCACTGGTCTTGCTTCTTTCTGCACATTACTTGCCTTTTTCTGCACTTCTCTTGCCTCTTTCTGCACCTCTGTTGCTTTTTTCAGCAATTCTCTTGCCTCTTTCTGCACTTCTCTTCCTTCTTTCTGCACCCCTCCTGCCTCTTTCAGCACCTCTCTTGCCTCTTTCTGCACCTCCCCTACACCTTTCTGCACCCCTTTTGCCTCTTTTTACACCTCTGTTGGTTCTTTCTGCACTGCTCTTGCTTCTTTCAGCACTTCACTTGCTTTTTTCTGCACCTCTCTTTCCTCTCACGGCACCTCTGTTGCTTCTTTCTGTACTTCTCTTGCCTCCTTCTACACCTCTTAATTAGAGGTAGTTTTAATCCCCCTGCCCTATTATGTACTAGGACCATACAGGGGAGGTCATGCCAATCACAGGGGTACCCCAACCCTTAGTGTAACCTAGTGTATGTAAGTGTTTTCACTGTAGTCTAAGTGTCTTTCAGCATAACATTGGCTCCGGGCCTGGTTAGTCAGAGTCACTTACCGCCAGTACCCATCAGCAAAAAGTTGGGGCACAGGATGACTTTGCAACAAGGTCTCTTTCTGCTCCTCTGTTGGTTCTTTGTGCACAACTCTTGCTTCTTTCTGTAGCTTTCTTTGTCTTTCTGGACTTCTGTTGCCTCTTTCTGCATTTCTCTTGCTTCTTTCTGCGCATTTCTTTCTCTTTCTGCACATGTCCTACCTCTGTAGGCATAGTTAGAAATTAGCATTTAAAAAACCTTTGAAATTCACTGAAAAAAACCCACAGGTTTCAGGGACGTTATAGTTAGAAATTAGCATTTAAAAAACCTTTGAAATTCACTGAAAAAAAACAAAGGTTTCCGGGACGTTGTAGTTAGAAATTAGCATTTAAAAACCTTAGAAGTTCACTGATAAAAGCACAGGTTTCAGGGACGTTATAGTTAGTTGGACATTTCACTTGTACAAAACCAGAGAAATTCGGCCGTTATAGTTAGTTAAGCTAACTATAACTCACAGCCACGCAATGCACTGCTGATGACGTCACATATTACAACATTCATGACATGGTCAGTGACATCACTGATGACATCTCAAATGACATCACAGATGACGTCCCTGAAGATATCACTGATGACATTATCCACGTGATAATCTGATGCACCTCCTAATTAGGGGTGGGCGGAATTTGCGAAAGCGACTTTCGCCAATTATCGCGAAAATGTTAAAAAACTCCGCAAACACGCGGAAATATCGCGAAGATGCGGAAGTTTTTTTCCCGCCCGTTCACGGTATTTTCTGCGTGGTCGCGGCTCGCCAACTTACCCATGCGGTTGCTCGCGGACGCGGCCATCTTGTTTTCACTCTTCTCGCGCGATCACGTCTTTCTTCTCGCGATGCATGATCGCGAGAAGAAAGACGTGATCGCGCTATGCATGACGTTACTGCGGGCGCAAACTGTCGCGAGAGAGCGCAAATGGCTACCAACAATCCAACATCTCGTGGAGAACGCGACCGGATCGGGAAAACTTGTCAGCAAACGCGGGGATTCAGGTAAGGCGATCCGCGCGCGCGAGAATGTATTATTTTACAGCGCGAGCAAGAAACAAATTATCGCTAAGCTGCGGAATGCGGAAATGTTAACATTTTCGCGCTCTCTGCGGAACGCGAAAATGTCAAATTATCGCAATTTCCGCAAGCGGAACGGAAATTTAGCCCAGGCCTACTCCTAATACCCTAATATAACCTTTGATACACCCACTCTAAAATACAGACTACCATTTTCGAAACCATAGGCACACCAATACCAGTTAGTACATACCCACTCACTAATTCCTAGGTCTACACACACATCCACTCATTCACCCGTACAGTCACTCATACATGCAGTCAACCATCATTACGGCACTATCATATGCACTCACATATCTATACAGACACCCACACACCGCCACTCATGCATAGAGTTATTCACACACCTAGTCAGTCATGCAAAGAATCAATCACACTCCCATTTACTCACCTATACAATTATACACACACCACCTCACTTATTCAAATATATATCCTAACACATACTTAGACTCTTATACAATAAGCAATACAAGCATACAGTCATCCATACAGCCACAATATATATATATACAATTAAACACTAAAAACACTTAATTAACATATAATATTATACCTAATCATTTAAAACAAATCCCACTCTATGATTATAAAATTCCAGCAGCCGCAAAGAACAAATCAAGCTAATAAAATAAAAACAAACAAAAAAAATATTATTTTAAAACATAATGCCACTATAAAATCAATTAATATATAAAGAACCTAAAACATAATATAAATTATGAATATCCAAATTATTAATACCAATCAATTAAATGATCTTTTACATAATTTTAAAACATTGCCTAAAAAAATTATCAAATTAATAATTTAAACATATAAGAGCTTAATCAATTAAACAGTAAATATTTAAAAATGAAACTTCCAACTCTATTCCTCTACAAACCCAACAATCCACCCAAAAATTAGTTACAAATAAAAAGCTTTAAAATACATTAGAGAATCATAAAAAACAAAAGAAAACTGACCTTAAAACACAATATGAATTATAAACTAAACAAAATAATTAAAAAACAATAGTGTGTACAACAGTATTTGAAAACACAATATAAAAGACTTAAAAAACAAAATTCATACTTTCAACATTCTGTCCCACAAAATTTTCACATCACAATTTTTTATATGATATTTGTGTCTAGGGTTCCCCGTCAAGAGGAGAATCCTAGATGATGAAGCATGCCGCCTTGGTGGGTGATGGGATTACGTCCTAATTAAGGGATCTCCTTAAGCAAGTTGAGATCATCTTTGCCATCTCTTCTTCAGGCATATACTTGTGTTTCTTAGACCCGAGGATTTCATGTGTTTTGTCGTTATTGTATAGGGATCCAATCCTCGCTGGTCTCTAAATTCCCTAGGACCCCCCTTTAACTATTTTGTTTCATCATTCTATCTAGAGTCTACCTTCTCTATCCCTGTTGTTCATGAAGTCATAGGTAAAGAGTCGGAGGAGAATGATGTGAAAGTAAGGCTGGGCATTGGGCCACTGACTCTACTTTGGCATATAGGGAATAGTCAACCAAAAAATAATCTATCTGTGAATGATATTTTTTGCTATAAAAAATTAAACCCTTGGCGGAATCTATCTTCATACACCAAGCATCTAACAAATTCAATTCTACTATCATATCTTTTAACTTACACAACTTCTTAGGTGTACTTGTATATTAGGCTCTCGATGTTCTATCTAGGTCTTTATTTTATACAATGTTAAAATCTCCCCCTATAACAATGGGGACTGACATTTCCAAAAGATGATGTTGCAACCTATCTAACTTTTCTGGATTGTCACTATTTGTACCATAATAGGTTGCACAAGCTATCTGTGTATCCCTGACCATAAGTTTTGCCACCAACCACCTACCCAAGCTATCCATATCATACTTCAGTAATTCAATTCTGGAGTTTTTCCTAATAACCAAAGCCACTCCTCTAGTGCTGCTCCATTGGTCTGAGCACACTACTTCCTGAACCCACCATAACTTACTAAAACAAGATCTACTCTCTTTCCTCTCTTGAAGCATTATATGTGCCGCACCATCGCTAAGAAACTCTGCCACCGTCGTCTGGTTTCTTCTGGCCCTCAAACCATTAACATTCCAGGTTATTATTTCAACCTTCCTGTGTATTCTCCATTTCTTGGTATCCCAGCACCCCACCCTGTATGCTCTACTGCTTGATATTATATAATAGGATCTTCCCAGAACTTGCTGTGTTTCTTTCTGTTACCAAATTATGAGAAGAGCACTAGTAGTAGGTAGGGATACCAAACATCACCATGCAAAAATCCTGGCCTTAAAAGTGACAGGTCTGGCCGCAAACTTCTGGCATTAAATTTGACAGGTCTAGTTTTAAATTTGACAAGTCTGGCAGGAAACTCCTGGCATTAAATTAGACAGGGCTGGCCGCAAACTGCTGGCCTTAAAAACTCTGGTTTTAAAAGGGGTGACAAGTAGGGTTAGTCCTAAAAGTGGCATGTCTGGCTGCAAAACATGGATAATTGTGTATATGTTTAAAACTGCGCAGAAAAGTGCGTGCATGTAGGAGGGAAATGTCTGGGCCTGTTTTAAAACTGGGGGGTTGCAGACAGCTGGTGGGTGAACAGCTGCGGAGCAGTCCTGAGACCCAGGGCCCGGGAAGGCTCGGGCCTGTAGGTGTCAGGGTTGTAAAGGGGTAACAGGTGTGGGCTGGGGAGGACGAGTGAAAAAAACCAGACCCGGTCCCCCGACATCCTGAAACAGGGTGGGCAGCTGGCAGGGTGTAATTACCACATCCCAAAGCTCAGGGCCGCAAAAAGTGATGGGCCTAGTCTTAAATGTGACAGCTCTGGCCTTAAATTTGACATGTCTGACAGGAAAAAACTTCTGGGCTTAAATTTGACAGGGGTCTGGGGGATGGAGATAGATCCTGAGTCCTGGAGCCCTCCTCCCCAGCAGAAGGGCCAAACAACTTTAACACATGAGGACCCTTATAAAAGTGTCAAGAAGTTGTAGAGAGTTATGCAAGGGTCACCCATGCAACGGTGTCTAACCCTAATGTACCAGATGTCAAAATAATAAAAGTGTTGTACTGTTTATACTGTACAAAGATAGAAAAGGGTCCCACCCCAAAGACCACCATGATATTGTTCTAAACCCCCCAACAAGCCATAAAGGGATGTGGGGG